>NW_024057986.1:0-121745 GCF_016432855.1 Salvelinus namaycush | reverse complement strand
TGGGGAAACCCCCCTTGTGGTTTGTTCTACTCTACATATACACTGAACAACGTCAGGGGAACCCCTGTCTATCTACATCCCTTATGAAAACAAGTCAGGGGCGGGGGGGGGGGGAACCCTTATGTTCTACCTACATCACCCTACTCGGTCAACGATGAACAAGTAAGGGAACCCTGGTTTTCTACTCTACATCTACACGCGAACTAATAGTTCGGAGGGGAGGAACCCTGTCTGTTTCACTCTACATCCCTACTGAAAACAAATGGTGTCAGGGAACCCTGGGTCTACCTCGACATCTAATGAAACAAAGTAAACTCGGTGGGAACCGGGGGAGGAGGAAACCCTTGTTCCGTGTGTTTTCTACTCTACCTCCTTACTGAAACAAGTAAAAAACAAGTCGGGGGGAACCCCCTTGTGTTACTGTTTCCTACCTACATCCACATTGAAAAAAGTCGGAGGGAACCCGTTGTGTTCTATTACATCCTACTGAACAAGTGACCTGTTTCTACTCTACATCCTACTGAACAAGTCGTCGGGGAACCCTGTTCTGTTCTACCACATCCTACTGAACAAGTCGATCGCGGGAAACCCTGTTCTACTCTACATCCTACTGAAACAAAGTCGGGGGAACCCTTGTTCTACTCTACATCTACTGACAGGGTAACCAGGACCTTGGTCAGGGGGAACCCTGTTCTTACTCTACATCCTATGAACAAGTCGGGGGAACCCTGTTCTACCTACATCCTATGGAACAAGTCGAGGGACCCTCGTTCTACTCTACATCCTACTGAACAAGTCGGGGAACCCTGTTCTACTCCACATCCTACTGAACAACAGTCGGGGGAAACCCTGTTCTACTCTACATCCTACTGAACAAGTCGGGGGAACCCTGTTCTACTCTACATCCTACTGAACAAGCAGTAGGGAACCCTGTGTTCTACTCTACATCTAATGAACAAGTCGGGAACACCTGTTCTACTACATCCTACTGAACAACAGCGGGGGAAACCCTGTTCTACTCTACATCCTACTGAACAAGTCGGGGGGAACCTGTTCTACTCTACATCCTACTGAACAAGTCGGAGGAACCCTTTTCTTTTGTTCTACTCTACATCTACTGAAAAAGTCGGGGGGAACCCTGTTCTACTCTACATCCTACTGAACAGTCGGCGGGAACCCTGTTCTACTCTACATCCTACTGAAACCAAGTCAGGGGAACCCGTTCTACTCTACATCCTACTGAACAAGTCGGGGGAACCCTGTTCTACTCTACATCCTACTGAACAAGTCGGGGGAACCCTGTTCTACTCTACATCCTACTGAACAAGTCGGAGGGAACCCTGTTTACTCTAATCCTACTGAACAAGTCGGTGGGAACCCTGTTCTATCTACATCCTACTGAACAAGTCAGGGGAACCTGTTCTACTCTACATCCTACTGAACAAGCGGGGGAACCCTGTTGACTCTACATCTACTGAACAAGTCGGGGGAAACCCTGTCTACTCTACATCCTACTGAACAAGTCGGGGGGAACCCCTGTTCTACTCTACATCCTACTGAACAAGTCGGGAACCCTGTTTACTTACATCTATGAACAAGCAGGGAACTGTTCTACTCTACATCCTACTGAACAAGTCGGGAACCTCCTTCTCTACTCTACATCCTACTGAACAAGTCAGGGAACCCTGTCTACTCTACATCTACTGAACAAGTCAGTCGGGAACCCTGTTCTACTCTACATCCTACGAACAAGTCGCGGGACCCTGTTCTACTCTACATCCTACTGAACAAGTCGAGGGGAACCCTGTTCTACTCTACACTCCTACTCGAACAAGTCAGGGGAACCCTGTTATCTCTACATCCTACTGAACAAGTCAGGGGAACCTTGTTCTACTCTACATCCTACTGAACAAGTCGAGGGAACCCTGTTCTACTCTACATCCTACTGAACAAGTCAGGGGAACCCTGTTTACTCTACATCTACTGAACAGTCGGGGGAACCCTGTTCTACTCTAATCCTACTGAACAAGTCAGGGGAACCCCTGTTCTACTCTACATCCTACTGAACAAGTCAGGGACCCTGTTCTACTCTACATCCTACTGAACAAGTCGGGGGAACCTGTTCTACTCTACACTACTGAACAATCAAACCTGTTCTACTCTACATCCTACTGAACAAGTCGGGAACCCTGTTCTACTCTACATCCTTAACCTGAACAAGTCAGGGGAACCTGTTCTACTCTAAATCCTACTGAACAAGTCGTCTGGGAGAACCCTGTTCTACTCTACACCTATGAACAAGTCGGGGAACCCTGTTCTACTCTACATCCTACTGAACAATCGGGAGGAGGGGAACCCTGTTTACTCTACATCCTACTGAACAAGTCAGGGAAACCTGTTCTACTCTACATCCTACTGAACAAGTCGGGGGGAACCCTGTTCTACTCTACATCCTACTAACAAGTCAGGGGAACCCTGTTCTACTCTACATCCTATGAACAAGTCGGGGGAACCTGTTCTACTCTAAATCCTACTACTGAACAAGTCGGGGGAACCCTGTTCTACTCTACATCCTACTGAACAAGTCGGGGGAACCCTGTTCTACTCTACATCTACTGAACAAGTCGGGGGAACCCTTGTTCTACTTAACTCCTATATGAACAAGTCGGGGGAACCCTGTGTTCTACTCACATCCTACTGAACAAGTCGGGAACTGTTCTACTATCCTACATACTATGAAAAAGAGTCGGGAACCTGTTCTACATTCTACATCCTACTGAACAAGTCGGAGGGAACCCTGTTCTACTCTACATCCTATCGAACAGTCGGGGGAAAGCTACTCTCGGGGGAACCCTGTTCTACTCTACATCCTACTGAACAAGTCAGGGAACCCTGTTCTACTCTACATCCTACTGAACAAGTCGGGAACCTGTTACTCTACATCCTACTGAACAAGTCGGGAACCCTTTCTACTTAAATCCCTACTGAAACAAGTCGGGGGAACCCTGTTTCTACTCTACATCCTACTGAACAAGTCAGGGAACCCTGTTCTACTCTACATCCTACTGAACAAGTCGGGGGAACCCTGTTTTACTCTACATCCTACTGAACAGGAGGGAACCCTGTTCTACTCTACATCCATACTGAACAGTCGGGGAACCCTGTCTACTCTACATCCTACTGAACAAGTCAGGGAACCCTGTTCTACTCTACATCCCTACTGAACAAGTCAGGGAAACCTGTTCTACTTACATCCTACTGACAAGTCGGGAACCCTGTTTACTCTACATCCTACTGAACAAGTCGGGGAACCCTGTTCTACTCTACATCCTACTGAACAAGTCGGGAACCCTGTTCTACTCTACATCCTACTGAACAAGTCAGGGGGGAACCCTGTTCTACCATACATCCTACTGAACAAGTCAGGGAACCCTGTTCTACTCTACATCCTACTGAACAAGTCGGGGAACCCTGTTCTACTCTACATCCTACTGAACAAGTCGGGGAACCCTGTTCTACTCTACATCCTACGAACAAGTAGGGGAACCCTGTTCTACTCTACATCCTACTGAACAAGTCGGGGAACCCTGTTATACTCACATCCTACTGAACAGTCGAGGGAACCTGTTCTAATCTACATCTAATTACGTTCTACTCTACATCCTACTGAACAAGTCGGGGGAACGTTCTACTTACATCTACTGAAAAATCGGGGGAACCCTGTTCTACTCTACATCCTACTGAACAAGTCGGGGGAACCTGTCTTACTCTTACATTTCCTACTGAACAAGTCGGGGAACCTGTTCTACTCTACATCCTACTGAACAAGTCGGGGGAACCTGTTCTACTCTACATCCTACTGAACAAGTGGGGGAACCCTGGTTACTATACATCCTACTGAACAAAGTCGGGGGAACCTGTTCTACTCTCATCCTAATGAACAAGTCGGGAGGAACCTTTTCTACTCTACATCCTACTGAACAAGTCGGGGGGACCCTGTTTCATACTCTACATCTACTGAAAATCGAGGGAACTGTTCTACTCTACATCTATACTGAACAAGTCGGGGGAACCCTGTTCTACTCTACATCCTACTGACAAGTCGGGGGAACCCGTTCTACTCTACATCCTACTGAACAAGTCGGGGGAACCCTGTTCTACTCTACATCCTACTGAACAATAAAGTCGGGGGAACCCTGTTCTACTCTACATCCTACTGAACAAGTCGCGGGAACCCGTTCTACTCTACATCCTACTGAACAAGTCGGGGGAACCCTGTTCTACTCTACATCCTTGAACAAGTCGGGGAACTGTTCTACTCTACATCCTACTGAACAAGTCGGGGAACCCTGTTCTACTCTACATCCTACTGAACAAGTCGGGGAACCCTGTTCACTCTACATCCTACTGAACAAGTCAGGGAACCCTGTTCTACTCTACATCCTACTGAACAAGTCGGGGGAACCTGTTCCTACTTACATCCTACTGAACAAGTCGGGGGAACCCTGTTCTACTCTACATCCTACTGAACAAGTCGGGGAACCCTGTTCTACTCTACATCCTACTGAACAAGTCGGGGGGACCCTGTTCTACTCTACATCCTACTGAACAAGCGAGGGAAACCCTGTCTACTCTACATCCTACTGAACAAGTCAGGGGAACCCTGTTCTACTCCACATCCCTACTGAACAAGTCGGGGGCGGACCTGTTCTACTCTACATCCTACTGAACAAGTCAGGGAACCCTGTTTACTCTACATCCTACTGAAACAAGTCGGGGGGAACCTGTTCTACTCTACTCCTACTGAACAAGTCGGGAACTGTTCTACTCTAAATCCACTGAACAATCGGGGGAACCCTGTTCTACTCTACATCCTATGAACAAGTCGGGGAACCTGTTCTACTCTACATCCTACTGAACAAGTCGGGGGAACCCTGTTCTACTCTACATCCTACTGAACAAAGTCGGGAACCCTGTTTACTCTACATCCTACTGAACAAGTCGGGAACTGTTCTACTCTACATCATACTGAAACAAGTAGGGGAACCCTGTTCTACTTACATCCTACTGAACAAGTCGGGGGGAACCCTGGTCTACTCTACATCCTACTGAACAAGTCGGGAACCCTGTTACTCTACATCCTACTGAACAAGTCAGGGAACCTGTCTACTCTACATCCTACTGAACAAGTCGGGGGAACCCTGTTCTACTCTACATCTATGAACAAGTCAGGGAACCCTGTTCTACTCTACATCCTACTGAACAAGTCAGGGGGAACCCTGTTCTATTACATCCTACTGAACAAGTCAGGGAACCCTGTTTACTCTACTTCCTACTGAACAAGTCAGGGGAACCCTGTTCTACTCTACATCCTACTGAACAAGTCAGGGAACCCGTTCTACTCTACATCCTACTGAACAAGTCGGGGAACCCTGTTCTACTCTACATCTACTGAACAAGTCAGGGAACCCTGTTCTACTCTACATCCTAACTGAACAAGTCAGGGAACCCTGTTCTACTCTACATCTACTGAACAAGTCAGGGAACCCTGTTCTACTCTACATCCTACTGAACAAGTCAGGGAACCCTGTTCTACTCTACATCCTATGAACAAGTCAGGGCACATGTTCACTCTACATCCTACTGAACAAGTCGGGGGAACCCTGTTCTACTCTACATCCCTACTGAAAAATCAGGAACCCTGTTCACTCTACATCCTACTGAACAAGTCAGGGAAACCTGTTCACTCTCTACATCCTACTGAACAAGTCAGGGAACCCTGTTCTACTCTACATCCTATGAACAAGTCGGGGAACCCTGTTCTACTCTACATCCTACTGAACAAGTCAGGGAACCCTGTTCTACTCTACATCCTACTGAACAAGGCGGGGAACCCTGTTCTACTCTACATCCTAATGAAACAAGCGGGGAACCTGTTCTACTCTACATCCTACTGAACAAGTCGAGGGAACCCTGTTTCTAATCTACATCCTGTTAATATACGTTCTACTCTACATCCTATGAACAAGGCGGGGGAACCTGTTCTACCATCTGTCAATCGGACCTTTACTCTACATCCTACTGAACAAGTCGGGGGAACCTGTTCTACTCTACATCCTATGAACAAGTCGGGGGAACCCTGTTCTACTCTACATACTGAACAAGTCGAGGGAACCCTGTTCTACTCTACATCCTACTGAACAAGTCGGGGGGAAACCTGTTTACTCTACATCCTATTGAACAAGGCGGGGGAACCTGTTCTACTCTACATCTATGAACAAGTCGGGGGAACCCTGTTCTATCTTACATCCACTGAAACAAGTCGGGGAACCCTGTTCTACTCACATCCTACTGAACAAGTCGGGGGGAACCCTGTTTACTCTACATCCTACTGAACAAGTCGAGGGAACCTGTTCTACTCTACATCCTACGAACAAGGCGGGGGGAACCCTGTTCTACTCTACATCCTACTGAACAAGTCGGGGGAACCCTGTTCTACTCTACATCCTACTGAACAAGTCGGGGGAACCCGGTCTACTCTACATCTACTGAACAAGTCGGGGGAACCTGTTCTACTCTACATCCTACTGAACAAGTCGGGGGGAACCTGTTCTACTCTACTCTAATGAACAAGTCGGGGGAACCCTGTTCTACTCATACATCCTACTGACAAGTCGGGAACCCTGTTTCTAATCTACTGAACAAGTCGGGGAACCCTGTTCTACTCACATCCTACTGAACAAGTCGGGGAACCCTGTTCTCTTACATCCTACTGAACAAGTCGGGGAACCTGTTCTACTCTACATCCTACTGAACAAGTCAGGGGGAACCCTGTTTACTCTACATCCTATGAACAAGTCAGGGAACCTGTTCTAATCTACATCCTACTGAACAAGTCGGGGAACCCTGTTCTACTCTACATCATAGAACAATCGTGGGAACCCTGTTCTACTCTACATCCTACTGAAAGTCAGGGAAACCCTGTTCTAATCTACATCCTGAATATACGTTCTACTCTACATCTACTGAACAAGTCGGGGGAACCTTTCTACTCTACATCCTACTGAACAAGTCGGGGGAACCCTGTTCTACTCTAATCCTACTGAACAAGTCGGGGGAACCCTGTTCACTCTACATCCTTGAACAAGTCGAGGGGAACCGTTCTATCTACATCCTACTGAACAAGTCGGGGGGAACCTGTTCTACTCTACATCCTACTGAAAAGTGGGGGGAACCCTGTTCTACTCTACATCCTACTGAACAAGTCGGGGGAACCCGTTCTACTCTACATCCACTGAAAAAGTCGGGGACCCCTGTTCTTACTCTACATCCTACTGAACAAGTCGGGGGAACCCTGTTCTACTCTACATCCTACTAAAAAGTCGGGGGAACCCTGTCTACTCTACATCCTACTGAACAAGTCGGGGGAACCCTGTTTACTCTACATCCTACTGAACAGTCGGGGGGAACCCTGTTCTACTCTACAATCCTCTGAACAAGTCGGGGAACCCTGTTCACTCTACATCCTAATGAACAAGTCGGGGAAACCCTGTTCTACTCTACATCCTACTGAACAAGTCGGGGGAACCCTGTTCTACTCTACATCCTACTGAACAAGTCGGGGGAACCCTTGTCTATCTAACTACATCCTACTGAACAAGACGGGGGAACCCTGTTTACTCTAACATCCTACTGAACAAGTCGGGGGAACCCTGTTCTACTCTACATCCTACTGAACAAGTCGGGAACCCTGTTTACTCTACATCCTACTGAACAAGTCGGGGAACCCTGTTCTACTCTACACGTACTGAACAAGTCGGGGAACCCGTTCTACTCACACTACTGAACAAGTCGAGGGAACCCTGTTCTACTCTACATCTACTGAACAAGTCGGGAACCCTGTTCTAATCTACATCCTACTGAACAAGTCAGGGAACCCTTTTCTATCTACATCCTACTGAACAAGTAGGGAACCTGTTCTCTCTAAATCCTACTGAACAAGTCGGGGAACCCTGTTCTACTATCATCCTACTGAACAAGTCGGGGGAACCCTGTTCACTCTACATCTACTGACAAGTCGAGGAACCCTGTTCTACTCTACATCCTACTGAACAAGTCAGGGAACACTGTTCTACTCTACATCAGAACATCAGGGAACTGTTTACTCACTCCTACTGAACAAGTCGGGGAACCCTGTTCTACTTACATCCTACTGAACAAGTCGGGGAACCCTGTTCTACTCTACATCTACTAACAAGTCCGGGGAACCCTGTTCTATCTACAATCTACTGAACAAGTCAGGGGAACCTGTTCTACTCTAATCCTACTGAACAAGTCGAGGGAACCCTGTTCTACTCTACATCCTACTGAACAAGTCAGGGGAACCCGTTCTACTCTACATCCTACTGAACAAGTCGGGGGAACCCTGTTCTACTTCTACATCCTACTGAACAAGTCGGGGGAACCCTGTTCTACTCTACATCCTACATGAACAAGTCAGGGAACCCTGTTCTACTCTACATCCTACTGAACAATGCGGGGAACCCTGTTCTACTCTACATCCTACTGAACAAGTCGGAGGGAACCCTGTTCTACTCTACATCTACGAACAAGTCAGGGGAACCCTGTTCTACTCTACATCCTACTGAACAAGTCGGGGAACCCTGTTCTACTCTACATCCTACTGAACAAGTCGGGGGAACCCTGTTCTACTCTACATCCTACTGAACAAGTCGGGGAACCTGTTCTACTCTACATCCTACTGAACAAGTCAGGGGAACCTGTTCTACTCTACATCCTACTGAACAAGTCATGGAACCTGTTCTACTCTACATCCTACTGAACAAGTCGGGGAACCCTGTTCTACTCTAACTCCTAATGAACAAGTCGGGAACCCTGTTCTACTCTACATCCTACTGAACAAGTCGGGAACCCTGTTCTACTCTACATCCTACTGAAAACAAGTCGGGGGAACCTGTTCTACTATACATCCTACTGAACAAGTCAGGGAACCTGTTCTACTTAATCCTACTGAACAAGTCGGGGGGAACCTGTTCTACTCTACATCCTACTGAACAAGTCGGGGGAACCCTGTTCTACTCTACATCCTACTGAACAAGTCGGGGAACCCTGTTTACTCTACATCCTACTGAACAAGTCAGGGAACCTGTTCTACGTCTACATTCCTACTGAAAAGTCAGGGAACCCAGTAGGATGTAGAGCTAGAACAGGGTTCCCTGACTTGTTCAGTAGGATGTAGAGTAGAACAGGGTTCCCCTCGACTTGTTCAGTAGGATGTAGAGTAGAACAGGGTTCCCCTGACTTGTTCAGTAGGATGTAGAGTAGAACAGGGTTCCCCTCGACTTGTTCAGTAGGATGTAGAGTAGAACAGGGTTCCCCTCGACTTGTTCAGTAGGAGTAGAGTAGAACAGGTTCCCGACTGTTCAGTAGGATGTAGAGTAGAACAGGGTTCCCTGACTTGTTCAGTAGGATGTAGAGTAGAACAGGGTTCCCCCGACTTGTTCAGTAGGATGTAGAGTAGAACAGGGTTCCCCCGACTTGTTCAGTAGGATGTAGAGTAGAAACAGGGTTTCCCCCGGCTTGTTCAGTAGGATGTAGAGTAGAACAGGGTTCCCCGACTTGTTCAGTAGATGTAGAGTAAACAGGGTTCCCCCGACTTGTTCAGTAGGATGTAGAGTAGAACAGGGTTTCCCCCGACTTGTTTCAGTAGGATGTAGAGTAGAACAGGGGTTCCCCGACTTGTTCAGTAGGATGTAGAGTAGAACAGGGTTCCCCTGACTTGTTCAGTAGGATGTAGATTAGAACAGGGTTCCCCCGACTTGTTTCAGTAGGATGTAGAGTAGAACAGGGTTCCCCCGACTTGTTCAGTAGGATGTAGAGTAGAACAGGGTTCCCCCGACTTGTTCAGTAGGATGTAGAGTAGAACAGGGTTCCCCCGACTTGTTCAATAGTGTAGTACAGGGTCCCCGACTTGTTCAGTAGGATGTAGAGTAGAACAGGGTTCCCTCGACTTGTTCAGTAGGATGTAGAGTAGAACAGGGTTCCCCCGACTTGTTCAGTAGGATGTAGAGTAGAAACAGGGTTCCCCCCGACTTGTTCAGTAGGATGTAGAGTAGAACAGGGTTTCCCCCGACTTGTTCAGTAGGATGTAGAGTAGAACAGGGTTCCCCCGACTTGTTCAGTAGGATGTAGAGTAGAACAGGGTTCCCCTGACTTGTTCAGTAGGATGTAGATTAGAACAGGTTTCCCCGACTTGTTCAGTAGGATGTAGAGTAGAACAGGGTTCCCCCGACTTGTTCAGTAGGATGTAGAGTAGAACAGGGTTCCCCCGACTTGTTCAGTAGGATGTAGAGTAGAACAGGGTTCCCCCGACTTGTTCAGTAGGATGTAGAGTAGAACAGGGTTCCCTCGACTTGTTCAGTAGGATGTAGAGTAGAACAGGGTTCCCCCGACTTGTTCAGTAGGATGTAGAGTAGAACAGGGTTCCCCCGACTTGTTCAGTAGGATGTAGAGTAGAACAGGGTTCCCCCGACTTGTTCAGTAGGATGTAGAGTAGAACAGGGTTCCCCCGACTTGTTCAGTAGGATGTAGAGTAGAACAGGGTTCCCTCGACTTGTTCAGTAGGATGTAGAGTAGAACAGGGTTCCCTCGACTTGTTCAGTAGGATGTAGAGTAGAACGTAATATTACAGGATGTAGATTAGAACAGGGTTCCCTCGACTTGTTCAGTAGGATGTAGAGTAGAACAGGGTTCCCCGACTTGTTCAGTAGGATGTAGAGTAGAACAGGGTTCCCCGACTTGTTCAGTAGGATGTAGAGTAGAACAGGGTTCCCTGACTTGTTCAGTAGGATGTAGAGTAGAACAGGGTTCCCCGACTTGTTCAGTAGGATGTAGAGTAGAACAGGGTTCCCTGACTTGTTCAGTAGGATGTAGAGTAGAACAGGGTTCCCCTGACTTGTTCAGTAGGATGTAGAGTAGAACAGGGTTCCCTGACTTGTTCAGTAGGATGTAGAGTAGAACAGGGTTCCCCGACTTGTTCAGTAGGATGTAGAGTAGAACAGGGTTCCCTGACTTGTTCAGTAGGATGTAGAGTAGAACAGGGTTTCCCTGACTTGTTCAGTAGGATGTAGAGTAGAACAGGGTTTCCCTGACTTGTTCAGTAGGATGTAGAGTAGAACAGGGTTCCCTGACTTGTTCAGTAGGATGTAGAGTAGAACAGGGTTGTTCAGTAGGATGTAGAGTAGAACAGGGTTCCCCCGACTTGTTCAGTAGGATGTAGAGTAGAACAGGGTTCCCTGACTTGTTCAGTAGGATGTAGAGTAGAACAGGGTTCCCCTGACTTGTTCAGTAGGATGTAGAGTAGAACAGGGTTCCCCTGACTTGTTCAGTAGGATGTAGAGTAGAACAGGGTTCCCCTGACTTGTTCAGTAGGATGTAGAGTAGAACAGGGTTCCCTGACTTGTTCAGTAGGATGTAGAGTAGAACAGGGTTCCCCCGACTTGTTCAGTAGGATGTAGAGTAGAACAGGGTTCCCCCGACTTGTTCAGTAGGATGTAGAGTAGAACAGGGTTCCCCGACTTGTTCAGTAGGATGTAGAGTAGAACAGGGTTCCCTGACTTGTTCAGTAGGATGTAGAGTAGAACAGGGTTCCCTGACTTGTTCAGTAGGATGTAGAGTAGAACAGGGTTCCCCCGACTTGTTCAGTAGGATGTAGAGTAGAACAGGGTTCCCCCGACTTGTTCAGTAGGATGTAGAGTAGAACAGGGTTCTCCCCCGACTTGTTCAGTAGGATGTAGGAGTAGAACAGGGTTCCCTCGACTTGTTCAGTAGGATGTAGAGTAGACAGGGTTCCCTGACTTGTTCAGTAGGATGTAGAGTAGAACAGGGTTCCCCCGACTTGTTCAGTAGGATGTAGAGTAGAACAGGGTTCCCTGACTTGTTCAGTAGGATGTAGAGTAGAACAGGGTTCCCCCGACTTTTTCAGTAGGATGTAGAGTAGAACAGGGTTCCCTGACTTGTTCAGTAGGATGTAGAGTAGAACAGGGTTCCCCCGACTTGTTCAGTAGGATGTAGAGTAGAACAGGGTTCCCCTGACTTGTTCAGTAGGATGTAGAGTAGAACAGGGTTCCCTCGACTTGTTCAGTAGGATGTAGAGTAGAACAGGGTTCCCCCGACTTGTTCAGTAGGATGTAGAGTAGAACAGGGTTCCCTGACTTGTTCAGTAGGATGTAGAGTAGAACAGGGTTCCCCCTGACTTGTTCAGTAGGATGTAGAGTAGAACAGGGTTCCCCCGACTTGTTCAGTAGGATGTAGAGTAGAACAGGGTTCCCCTGACTTGTTCAGTAGGATGTAGAGTAGAACAGGGTTCCCCTCGACTTGTTCAGTAGGATGTAGAGTAGAACAGGGTTCCCCTGACTTGTTCAGTAGGATGTAGAGTAGAACAGGGTTCCCCTCGACTTGTTCAGTAGGATGTAGAGTAGAACAGGGTTCCCCTCGACTTGTTCAGTAGGATGTAGAGTAGAACAGGGTTCCCCCGACTTGTTCAGTAGGATGTAGAGTAGAACAGGGTTCCCTGACTTGTTCAGTAGGATGTAGAGTAGAACAGGGTTCCCCCGACTTGTTCAGTAGGATGTAGAGTAGAACAGGGTTCCCCCGACTTGTTCAGTAGGATGTAGAGTAGAACAGGGTTCCCCCGGCTTGTTCAGTAGGATGTAGAGTAGAACAGGGTTCCCCCGACTTGTTCAGTAGGATGTAGAGTAGAACAGGGTTCCCCCCGACTTGTTCAGTAGGATGTAGAGTAGAACAGGGTTTCCCCCGACTTGTTCAGTAGGATGTAGAGTAGAACAGGGTTCCCCCGACTTGTTCAGTAGGATGTAGAGTAGAACAGGGTTCCCCCGACTTGTTCAGTAGGATGTAGAGTAGAACAGGGTTCCCCCGACTTGTTCAGTAGGATGTAGAGTAGAACAGGGTTCCCCCCGACTTGTTCAGTAGGATGTAGAGTAGAACAGGGTTCCCCCCGACTTGTTCAGTAGGATGTAGAGTAGAACAGGGTTCCCCTGACTTGTTCAGTAGGATGTAGATTAGAACAGGGTTCCCCCGACTTGTTCAGTAGGATGTAGAGTAGAACAGGGTTCCCCCGACTTGTTCAGTAGGATGTAGAGTAGAACAGGGTTCCCCCGACTTGTTCAGTAGGATGTAGAACAGGGTTCCCCCGACTTGTTCAGTAGGATGTAGAGTAGAACAGGGTTCCCTCGACTTGTTCAGTAGGATGTAGAGTAGAACAGGGTTCCCCCGACTTGTTCAGTAGGATGTAGAGTAGAACAGGGTTCCCCCGACTTGTTCAGTAGGATGTAGAGTAAAACAGGGTTCCCCCGACTTGTTCAGTAGGATGTAGAGTAGAACAGGGTTCCCCCGACTTGTTCAGTAGGATGTAGAGTAGAACAGGGTTCCCTCGACTTGTTCAGTAGGATGTAGAGTAGAACAGGGTTCCCTCGACTTGTTCAGTAGGATGTAGAGTAGAACAGGGTTCCCCCGACTTGTTCAGTAGGATGTAGAGTAGAACAGGGTTCCCCCGACTTGTTCAGTAGGATGTAGAGTAAAACAGGGTTCCCCCGACTTGTTCAGTAGGATGTAGAGTAGAACAGGGTTCCCCCGACTTGTTCAGTAGGATGTAGTGTAACAGGATGTAGTGTAACAGGATGTAGTGTAACAGGATGTAGTGTAACAGGATGTAGTGTAACAGGATGTAGTGTAACAGGATGTAGAGTAGAACAGGATGTAGAGTAGAACAGGGTTCCCTCGACTTGTTCAGTAGGATGTAGAGTAGAACAGGGTTCCCCCGACTTGTTCAGTAGGATGTAGAGTAAAACAGGGTTCCCCCGACTTGTTCAGTAGGATGTAGAGTAGAACAGGGTTCCCCCGACTTGTTCAGTAGGATGTAGTGTAACAGGATGTAGTGTAACAGGATGTAGTGTAACAGGATGTAGTGTAACAGGATGTAGTGTAACAGGATGTAGAGTAGAACAGGATGTAGAGTAGAACAGGATGTAGAGTAGAACAGGATGTAGAGTAGAACAGGATGTAGAGTAGAACAGGATGTAGAGTAGAACAGGATGTAGAGTAGAACAGGATGTAGAGTGTAACAGGATGTAGAGTAGAACAGGATGTAGAGTAGAACAGGATGTAGAGTAGAACAGGATGTAGAGTAGAACAGGATGTAGAGTAGAACAGGATGTAGAGTAGAACAGGATGTAGAGTGTAACAGGATGTAGAGTGTAACAGGATGTAGAGTAGAACAGGATGTAGAGTGTAACAGGATGTAGAGTAGAACAGGATGTAGAGTGTAACAGGATGTAGAGTGTAACAGGATGTAGAGTGTAACAGGATGTAGAGTGTAACAGGATGTAGAGTGTAACAGGATGTAGAGTGTAACAGGATGTAGAGTGTAACAGGATGTAGAGTGTAACAGGATGTAGAGTGTAACAGGATGTAGAGTGTAACAGGATGTAGAGTGTAACAGGATGTAGAGTGTAACAGGATGTAGAGTGTAACAGGATGTAGAGTGTAACAGGATGTAGAGTGTAACAGGATGTAGAGTGTAACAGGATGTAGAGTGTAACAGGATGTAGAGTGTAACAGGATGTAGAGTAGAACAGGATGTAGAGTAGAACAGGATGTAGAGTGTAACAGGATGTAGAGTGTAACAGGATGTAGAGTAGAACAGGATGTAGAGTAGAACAGGATGTAGAGTAGAACAGGATGTAGAGTAGAACAGGATGTAGAGTAGAACAGGATGTAGAGTAGAACAGGGTATTACCACACCTAAAAGAGGAATATAATGTGAATGTCTACAAATGTAATCAAGGTTTGAAGTGATTGTTTTAGTCATCTGTAGTTTTTTTTGGGGGGGGGGGGGCTATTTGCAGTCTATAAATTATTAGTAATTATGTTCCGGCCCCCCTAACCACTCGCTCAAGAGAAAATGTGCCAGAAGCTAAATCTAGTTGATGATCCCTGGTGACATCTGTCATATGCAATAGACACCTGTGTTCACTCTAGTCATTGTATTTCCATCTGTTCAGTTCTGAATGTTTCACGTTGCTGAATACACCCTAGCCAGCTTAATGTAAAAAAAAAAAATATATATATTTTTTAAAAGGGCTCCTTAAATGTGATTTGATTGCAGGAGAGGGTCACCACACTGCGAGCCATGCAGCAACAGTACGGAGGCAGCGGCGACAGCGGTGGTCAGTACGGCGCTGACCAATACAGTAGTAGTGACCGGTATAGTAGTGGAGGGTACGAGGACCAGTACAGCCAATATGGTCAATACCCACACTCTGGACCGGACTCGCAGAATCAACAAGGCCACATGGTGAGCCCATCCACGCCGTCCCAGCCAGGTAGCCAGCCCTCGTCCACCTCTGGACCCATGTCCCAGGGCCCTCTACCAGGGCAGCACGGCCCCTCCAACGCCCAAAGCGTGGGAACCCCCACAGGAGAACCACACCAGGGCCCTCCACCCGTGCACCAGGGCCCTCCACCCGTGCACCAGGGCCCTCCACCCGTGCACCAGGGCCCTCCACCCGTGCACCAGGGCCCTCCACCCGTGCACCAGGGCCCTCCACCAGGGCACCAGGGCCCTCCACCAGGGCACCAGGGCCCACCAGCAGGGCACCAGGGCCCTCCACCCGTGCACCAGGGCCCTCCACCCGTGCACCAGGGCCCTCCACCCGTGCACCAGGGCCCTCGACCAGGGCACCAGGGCCCTCCACCCGTGCACCAGGGCACTCCACCCGTGCACCAAGGCCCTCCACCCGTGCACCAGGGCCCTCAGTCAGAGCAGTACAACCTGTCTGGACCCCCTGGTAGAGGGGCAGGCCCAGGAGGGAGAGGGTTGGCCAGACCACCAGGTCCACAAGGAGGACAGCCTCCATCCTACCAAGGCCCCAGAGGACCAAGGTAACTTGTGTATTCACGCCATAATGATATTCAAACCCCCCCGCTACCCTCTTATCCAGGTATCTCTTTGGGAGAGATTTTGATTGTACCTGAACGTGACAACTTGGATTAAAAAAATAAATAAATAGGTTAAATAAAACATTGCCATTTACAGGCTGTTCAAACATTCATGTGTTTTCTTTCCACCCAGGTTTGATGGTCCGAGAGGGAACGGCCCGCGGTTTGACCAGCAGCAGCAGTCCGTTCAACAGCAGAGGTTCAACGCTCCACCAGGTCCCAGGTTCAACCAGCAGCACCCAAGGTTTGATCAGTTTGGCCCCAGAGGACCAGGGCCTCGGTTCGGACAGCAGGGGCCCCACTTCGACCACCCCGCGAGACAGAGCCCCCCAGCCCGCTTTGAAAGACCCACTGGTCCCTCAGCACCCTATATAGGCCCACAGCCTAAACCAGACACTGGCAAAGACACCAAACTATCTCAGGGTAAGACTGAGATGCCACCAGGCTCTAAGCTTCCTGGTATTAAACCTACTGGGCCAACTAAACCAGTAGCAGACAGTACAACTAAGCAAGGTGAATTGGCAGAACCAGGAGATATGTCAGAGGACATGTTGGAGTCCCTTGAGGGCTTCTTCGTCCAAAATGACCCCATCCCTCAGACGAAAGCAGAGGCTGATGCTGCTGCTGCTAGTAAGGACTCCACTGCCAAAAAGGAAGAGGTGAGCCCCTCTGCTGCTGCCGGTGCCAAGCACCCCGTGTCCACCATCACTTCTGTATCCCCGAAAACCGCTTCCCCTGCCAAGACCGCTCTCAAACCAGGTGGACCGGCCGGGCCGTTGAAGACCAACGTCAATAACAACAACGGGTCTCGGGGACCACATGGGCCTAAGCCTCACGGACCGGAGCCGCCGAAGACCGACCCAATGACCAACCAACCCCCTGGTCTTCTGGGGCTCATGGGCCGTGGTAGAGGGGGACGTGGCCAGCCTCTAGGGCCTCTAAGAGGGGGGGAGGATGGAGGTAGAGGACGAGGGGAGGAGGATGGAGGGATGAGGGGAGGGAGAGGACGAGGGGAGGCGGACGGAGGGATGAGGGGAGGGAGAGGACGAGGGGAGGCGGACGGAGGGATGCGGGGAGGGAGAGGACGAGGGGAGGCGGACGGAGGGATGAGGGGAGGGAGAGGACGAGGGGAGGCGGACGGAGGGATCTGGGGAGGGAGAGGGCGAGGGGAGGCGGACGGAGGGATGAGGGGAGGGCGAGGACGAGGGGATGCGGACGGAGGGATGAGGCGAGGGGAGGCGGACGGAGGGATGAGGGGAGGGCGAGGGGAGGCGGACGGAGGGAGAGGACGAGGGGAGGCGGACGGATGGATGAGGGGAGGGAGAGGACGAGGGGAAGCGGACGGCGGGATGAGGGAAGGGAGAGAACGAGGGGAGGCAGGTGGAGGGATGCGGGGGCGAGGTGGTCTATGGGGACGTGGAGGGAAACAGTCGGGTATCCCAGACTTCAGTCCCAACACTATCCCTCTGGGAGGTGGGAGGACAGAGGACGACATGGAGGGGGTTCCTTACGACTACAGACCTCCACATGAAGAGATGAGATCACAACATGGAGGACCAGAGGAGGACTGGCAGCAGCAGGAGTGGCAACAGGACCCTTCACTGGAGAAACCTGAAGGTCCTCCTCAGCCTGAAGAGGAGATGTGGGTCCCTGAAGAGCACTACTACCCTCCAGAGGACTACTACGAAGACCCAGGGAGAGGAGGTCCCCCTATGGGGAGAGGAGAGCCTCTAGACGGGCACCACTGGGAGGAAGCAGATCCCCCACCTCCAGAGTACTGGGGAGAGGAAGGAGATCCCTACTGGATGGACCGGAGGCCCCCTCCTCATGGCATGAGAGGAGGCCCCCGAGCCCCCTTCCCCCCTGGGCGTGGTCGCCCCCCACGAGGCAGGCCCGGCTTCATGCACCAGGGTGGTCCCAGACGCCCCCTTCCTCCTCCTCACGGAGCCATGGACCCCCATGACCCTCTAGGATCCCCCATGGGGCCTGACGATGACATGGACCCTCTGGGACCCCCGCTGCATCGGGACTACAACCCCCGAGGGCCGACCATACACCACGATATGATGGAGCGAGACATGAGGGGGCGGCCTCCTCCGCCTAGAGAGATGATGGACAGAGATCTGATGGGTCCTGGTGGACATCCTCCATACCACGACATGGAGAGGGACCCTGGCTGGCCCCCGGGCCCTGGACGACCCCCCCACCTCGGCAGAGACGGGCCAAGAGGTCCCCCTCCGCCTCCCCATGAGATGATGGAGCGGGGAGGAATGAGGAGGCGTCCGATGGGCCCTCGGGGCGCCCCGATGGGCCGGGGCATGATGCGGCACCCACCTCGCTCACTCGAGGACTTGGAGGGGTACCCCCATGAGGGTTATGGGGAGGAGTTTGGTGGTCCCGGTGATGACGGGTATGGAAGAACGCTGCCGCCACGTGACTGGCCGGACCACCCCCCACATGAGTACGACTGTGAGGAGGAGTATTATCCCCAGGAGCCTCCTCCTCGTGTTGGGGAGTGGGATAGGGAGAGAGGAGGACCACTACCAGAGAGAGACTATTCTCCCTACCCTCCCCGCGGTCCTCCACCTCCCCCAGACCGTTTCAGAGATGACGAGTGGGCCGATGAGAGAGACCGAGACCATCTTCCATACCCTTACGAGGGAGACGGAGACCGTCCTCCATACCCCTACGAGGGAGAAGAGCGTGGAAGAGGAGGAGAGCTCCGAAGTCGTGACTTCCCGGACGACCCTTCGTACAGGCACGATAAACCCCCCTACCCATCCCCTGCAGAATGGGAGAGACCCAGACCACCCCTTTCAGAGAGAAACTACCCCCCAGATTTTGAGGACCATAGGCCCCATTACGACGGGCGACCTGAGCCCCCTAGATCAGATCTAGGTATCCCTCCATCCACAACTTCCCAGACCCCTGCTCCTCCCAGTACTGGACCAGACAGTTCCTCGGAACCAGCCTCACAGGGAACTGGACCGGGCATACTGGCTCTGTCACAACGCCAACATGAGATCATCCTGAAAGCTGCCCAGGAGCTGAAGCTCATCCGGTAAATTATAGAGACTCACTGTTTTTCCCCCCGAGATAGAAACTGTCTTTGGTCTTATCGTGTTTTTCCCCCCCGAGATAGAAACTGTCTTTGGTCTTGTCGTGTTTTTCCCCCCCGAGATAGAAACTGTCTTTGGTCTTGTCGTGTTTTTCCCCCCCGAGATAGAAACTGTCTTTGGTCTTGTCGTGTTTTTCCCCCCCGAGATAGAAACTGTCTTTGGTCTTGTCGTGTTTTTCCCCCCCGAGATAGAAACTGTCTTTGGTCTTATCGTGTTTTTCCCCCCCGAGATAGAAACTGTCTTTGGTCTTATCGTGTTTTTCCACCCCCGAGATAGAAACTGTCTTTGGTCTTATCGTGTTTTTCCCCCCCGAGATAGAAACTGTCTTTGGTCTTTCTGTATACCTGTAATATTTTGTATGTGGCCACTATATATGTATATATACGGTACCAGTTAAAAGTTTGGATACGCCTTTCTCATTTGGATACGCCTTCTCATCTCATATTTTTACTATTTTCTACATTGTAGAATAATAGTGACGACATCAAAACTATGAAATAACACATATGGAATCATGTAGTAACCCAAAAAAAGTGTTAAACAAATCAAAATATATTTTATATTTGAGATTCTTCAAAGTAGCCACCCTTTTCCTTGATGACAGCTTTGCACACTCTTGGCATTCTCTCAACCAGCTTCAAATCACATTGTATTTGTCACATGCGCCGAATACAACAGGTGTAGAACTTACTGTGAAATGCTTACTTACAAGCCCTTAATGCAGTTCAAGAAATGGAGTTAAGAAAATAATGACTAAATAAACTAAAGTAAGAAAAAAAATTACATAACAATAGCGAGGCTATATACAGGGGGTACCGGTACTGAGTCAATTGACTGAGTAGCAGCAGTGTAAAAATGGGGGGGCAATGTAAATAGTCTGTGTGGCCATTTGATTAATTGTTCAGCAGTCTTATGGCTTGGAGGTAGACGCTGTTAAGGAACCTTTGGGTCCTAGACTTGGCGTTCCGGTACCGCTTGCCGTGCGGTAGTAGAGAGAACAGTCTATGACTTGGAGGACTGGAGTCTTTGACAATTTTTAGGGCCTTCCTCTTGACACCACCTATTATATAGGTCCTGGATGGCAGGAAGCTTGGCTCCAGTGATGTACTGGGCCATACACACTACCTTTTGTAGCGCCTTATGGTCAGATGCCGAGCAGTTGCCATACCAGGCGGTGATGCAACTGGTCAGGATGCTCTCAATGGTGCAGCTATAGAACATTTTGAGGTTCTGGAGACCCATGCCAAATCTTTTCAGTCTCCTGAGGGGGAAAATGTGTTGTCGTGCACTCCACAACTGTCTTGGTGTGTTTGGACCATGAAAGTTTGTTGGTGATGTGAACACCAAGGAACTTGAAACTTTCGACCCGCTCCATGTTAATGTGGGCCTGTTCGGCCCTCCTTTTCCTATAGTCCACGATCAGCTCCTTTGTCTTGTTCACATTGAGGGAGAAGTTGTTGTCCTGGCACCACACTGCCAGGTCTCTGACCTCTTTCCTATAGGCTGTCTCATCGTTCTCAGAGATCAGGCCTACCACTGTTGTCGTCTGCAAACTTAATAATGGTGTTGGAGTCGTGGGTGAACAGGGAGTACAGGAGGGGACTAAGCACACATCCCTGGGGGGCCCCAGTGTTGTTGCCTACCCTTACCATCTCGAGGTGGCCCGTCAGGAAGTTCAGGATCCAGTTGCAGAGGAGGGTGTTTAGTCCCAGGGTCCTTAGCTTGGTGATGAGCTTTGTGGGAACTATGGTGTTGAACGCTGAGCTGTAGTCAATGAACAGCATTCTCACATAGGTGTTCCTTTTGTCCAGGTGGGAAAGGGCAGTGTGGTGTGCGATTGAGATTGCGTCATCTCTGGATTTGTTGTGGCATTTTGTGAATTGGAGTGGGTCTAGGGTTTCCGGGATGATGGTGTTGTGAGCCATGACCAGCCTTTCAAATCACTTCATGGCTACCGATGTGAGTGCTATGGGACGGTAATCATTTAGCCAGGTTACCTTTGCATTCTTTTGAAAAAATGTCTGTGAAGACACTTGACAGTTGGTCTGCGCATGCTTTGAGTACACTTCCTGGTAATCCGTCTGTGAATGTTGACCTTTTTAAAGGTCTTGCTCACATCGTCTACGGAGAGTGATCACACAGTTGTCTGGAACAGCTGGTGCTCTCATGCATGCTTCAGTGTTGCTTGCCTCGAAGCTAGCATGAAAGGCATTTAGCTTGTCTGGTAGGCTCGTGTCATTGGGCAGCTCGTGTCTGGGTTTCCTTTTGTTATCCGTAATATTTTTCAAGCCCTGCCACATCCGACGAGCGTCAGAGCCGGTGTAGTATGATTCAATCTTAATCCTGTATTGATGCTTTGCCTATTTGATGGTTCGTCTGAGGGCATAGCGGGATTTCTTATAAGCATCCGGATTAGTGTCCGGCTCCTTGAAAGTGGCAGCTTCATGAGGTAGTCAACTGGATTTGATGACAGCTTTGCATACTCTTGGAATTCTCTCAACCAGCTTCATGAGGTAGTCACCTGGAATGCATTTCAATTAACAGGTGTGCCTTGTTAAAAGTAAATTTGTGTAATTTCTTTCCGTCTTAATGCGTTTGAATAAATCAGTTGTGTAGTGATAAAGTAGGGGTGGTATAAGTAAAGGATAGCCCTATTTGATTAAAGTCCATATTATGTCAAGAACAGCTCAAATTATCAAAGAGAAATGACAGTCCATCATTGACTGACCTTCATGTCTTAAAGTAATCTGAAAAATTTAATGAACTTTGAAAGCTTCTTCAAGTGCAGTCGCAAAGAACATTAAGCGCTATGATGAAACTGGCTCTCATGAGGACCGCCACAGGAAAGGAAGACCCAGAGTTACCTCTGCTGCAGAGGATAAGTTTATTAGTTACCAGTCTCAGATTGCAGCCCAAATAAATACTTCACAGAGTTCAAGTAACAGACACATCTCAACATCAACTGTTCAGAGGAGACTGCGTGATTCAGGCCTTCATGGTCTAATTGCTGCAAAGAAACCACTACTAAAGAACACCAACAAAAAGAGACTTGCTTGGGCCAAGAAACACGAGCAATGGACATTACACCGGTGGAAATCTGTCTTGGCCTAATGAGTTCAAATTTGAGATTTTTGGTTCCAACCTCTGTGTCTTTGTGAGACGAAAAGTAGGTGAACGGATAGTCTCTGCATGTTTATTTCCCACCGTGAAGCATGGAGGAGGAGGTGTAATGGTGTGGGGATGCTTTGCTGTGACACCGTCTGTGATTTTATTTAGAATTCAAGGCACACTTAACCAGCAGGCTACCACAGCATTCTGCAGCGATACACCATCCCATCTGGTTTGTGCTTAGTGGGACTATCATTTGTTTTTCAACAGGACAATGACCCAACACACCTCCAGGCTGTGTAAGGGATATTTGACCAAGAAGGAGAGTGATGGAGTGCTGCTTCAGATGACCTGGCCTCCACAATCACCTGACCTCAACCCAATTGAGATGGTTTGGGATGAGTTGGACTGCAGAGTGAAGAAAAAGCAGCCAACAGGTGCTCAACATATGTTGAAACCCCTTCCAAGACTGTTGGAAAAGCATTCCTCATGAAGCTGGTTGAGAGAATACCAAGAGTGTGCAAAGCTGTCATCAAGGCAAAGTGTGGTTACTATGAAGAATCTCAAATATATAAAATATTATTTGATTTGTTTAACACTTTTTGGAGTTACTACATGATTCCATAGTTTTGATGTCTTCACTATTATTCTACAAAGTAGAAAATAGTAAAAATAAAGAAAAACCCTTGGATGAGTAGGTGTTCAAACTTTTAACTGGTACTGTGTATGTATGTGTGCAAACACTACCGTTCACAAGTTTGAGGTCACTTAGAAATGTCCTCGTTTTTGAAAGAAGAGCACATTTTTTTGTCCATAAAAAAAAAAAAAAACATCAAATTGATCTACAGTCTACAGTGTAGACATGGTTAATGTTGTAAATGACTATTGTAGCTGGAAACGGCTGATTTTTAATGGAATATCTACATTGGCACACAGAAGCCCATTATCAGCAACCATCACTCCTGTGTTCTAATGGCATGTTGTATTAGCTAATCCAAGTTTATCATTTTAAAAGGCTCATTGATCATTAGAAAACCCTTTTGCAATTATTTTAGCACAGCTGAAAACTGTGGTGCTGATTTAAAGAAGCAATAAACTGGTCTTTAGACTAGTTGAGTATCTGGAGCATCAACATTTGTGGGTTCGATTTACAGGCTCAAAATGTCCAGAAACAAAGGACTTTCTTCTGAAACTCGTAAGTCTATTCTTGTTCTGAGAAATGAAGGCTATTCCACGCGAGAAATTGCCAAGAAACTGAAGATCTCGTACAACGATGTGTACTACTCCCTTCACAGAACAGCGCAAACTGGCCCTAACCAGAATAGAAAGAGGAGTGGGAGGCCCCGGGGCACAACTGAGCACGAGGACAAATACATTAGAGTGTCTAGTTTGAGAAACCGACTCCTCACAAGTCCTCAACTGGAAGCTTCATGAAATAGTACCCGCAAAACACCAGTCTCAACGTCAACAGTGAAGAGGCGACTCCGGGAATTAGCCTTTATAAATGATAAACTTGGATTAGCTAACACAACGTGCCATTGGAACACAGGAGTGATGGTTGCTGATAATGGGCCTCTGTACACCTATGTAGATATCCCATTAAAAAAATCTGCTGTTTCCAGCTACAATAGTCATAGTCACAACATTAACAATGTCTACACTGTATTTCTGATCAATTTGATGTTATTTTAAATCGACAGAAAAATTAGCTTTTCTTTCATAAACACTGACATTTCTAAGTGACCCCAAACCTTTGAACGGTAGTGTGTGTGTGTGTATATATATATTTTGGTTAAGAAAACTATTTTTTTTTAAAACCTGGCCGAACCCTCTCCTAACCCGGATGATGCTGGGCCAATTGTGTGCGGCCCTATGGGACTCCCGGTCACGGCCGTTGTGATGTACAGCCTGGGATCAAACCCGGGTCTGTAGTGACTCCTCTAGCACTGCAATGCTGTGCCTTAGACTGCTGCGTCACTCGGAAACAAAATATTGAGTTGAACCACCCCCTTTTGCCCTCAGAACAGCCTCAATTCGTCGGCACATGGACTCGACAAGGTGTCGAAAGCGTTCCACAGGGATGCTGGCCCATGTTGACTCCACAGGGATGCTGGCCCATGTTGACTCCACAGGGATGCTGGCCCATGTTGACTCCACAGGGATGCTGGCCCATGTTGACTCCACAGGGATGCTGGCCCATGTTGACTCCACAGGGATGCTGGCCCATGTTGACTCCACAGGGATGCTGGCCCATGTTGACTCCACAGGGATGCTGGCCCATGTTGACTCCACAGGGATGCTGGCCCATGTTGACTCCACAGGGATGCTGGCCCATGTTGACTCCACAGGGATGCTGCGCCCATGTTGACTCCACAGGGATGCTGGCCCATGTTGACTCCACAGGGATGCTGGCCCATGTTGACTCCACAGGGATGCTGGCCCATGTTGACTCCAATGTTTCCCACAGTTGTGTCCAGTTGGCTGGATGTTTGTTTGGGTTGTGGGACATCCTTGATACACACGAGAAACTGTTGAGTGTGAAAAACCCAGCAGTGTTACAATTGTTGACTCTCAAACCGGTGCGCCTGGCACCTACTACTAAATCCGGTTCAAAGGCACTTCAATGTGTTGTCTTGCCCCATTCACCCTCTGACTGGCACACATACACCATCCATGTCTCAATTGTCTCAAGGCTTAAAAATCCTTCTTTAACCTGTCTCCTCCTCTTCATCTACACTGATTGAAGTGGATTTAACGAGTGACATCAATAAGGGGTCATAGCTTTCACCTGGTTAGTCTATCCAGGTGTTCTTAATGTTTTGTACACTCGGTGTGTGTAGGTATATATGTGTGTGTGTGTGTATGTATATATGTGTATGTATATATATATATATATATATATATAAACACTTTTTTTTAATTCAGTAATGTTTTTCACAACTGTTTTTGTGAGAGACCTCTATACTTAGCCTGGGTACCGTAATTTCCGGACTATAAGCCGCTACTTTTTTCCCACGCTATGAACCTTGCGGTTTATACAATGACGCGGCTAATTTATGTTTTTTTTTTTTTTCACAAGATTCATGCCGCCAAAAAACTGAGCACCGTCACATAATGTGACGTAAATCGAGCGCGCTCAAACTTGCCATCATTCTGATTACGGTAGTCATTTTGTCACCCTCATCATGGCAAAGACACGGAGAAATGCATATGATGCAGCTTTCAAGTTGAAGGCGATCGATCTGGCTGTTGGAAAAGGAAATAGAGCTGCTGCACGGGAGCCTTAATGAGTCGATGATAAGACGTTGGAACTGTGCAGATCCGACTGAAAGCCAAAACAATCGCCACCGCAATGAAGTTTGACTTTCTTGGTAGGCTACTGTTTACTGCTATTTATTTTTGATTTTTGTTACAAGCCGTGTTTCGTTTAAAATTCTATTTATTTTTGTTACAAGCCGTGTTTCGTTTAAAGGCTCTGTAAAGTTCATTTGTTTCAATGTACCGGTAGGCACTTGCGGCTTATAGACATGTGCAGTTTATTTATGTACAAAATACATATTTGTAAAAAATTCAGTGGGTACGGCTTATATTCAGGTGCGCTTAATAGTCCAGCAATTACGGTACTAGTCTTATTTGTGCTATAATTCCACTCCTTGTCATGCCATATTTGGTAAATGCGCAGAGTCCAAGGTGTGGAATGTTAACACAAAATAGGTTATGGATTCCAGGCTTGCTAATATGTATGCATATTAGCAAATTTATCACATGTCATTTCTAATACAATGTAGGTCTGTTTCTCTGGTACTGAACAGAGAAATGCATGAGAATAAGACTGAGGGAGAGGCCCTACCCATCATGTCTGACCCCAAGACGGAGCTCCCTGCTGGGCTACTGGGGTTAGAGATACCCCCTGAGGTCCGGAGTGCCCTCCAGGTAGGCTAAACTATAACTCATTGTGTCCCTATTCTCTGTAATAGTGAACTTCTTTTGACAAGGCTTCATAGGGTCTATATCGTTTATATATATATATATATATATATATCATGTAACTGTTGGACATTTATATGTATAATGTAGCTGCAGGTAAAATTAGAAACATGTTTGTTTCCAAGCTGTATATTCCAAGTAATTATTATATTTTAAATTCTCACAGTCCAACAATATATTTGAAGAAGACTACTTTAATTATTGTCCATTTTATTTATTTATTTATTTATTTTGGGGGGGGGGGGCAGTTACAAAAGATAAATATTTACCCCTTTTAAAAAAAATGTTTTAATCTGTTAACCCGCTGCACTGTTTTGTCCACCCCAGGCAACCAACCTTATGTCAGGTCCTACTAAAATGGTGCCATGGGGAGACACCAAGCCTCCAGATACTGGTTACTTGTCCACGGCTTCTCCAGTCATCCCCAAGACTGTGGACTATGGACATGGACATGGTAGGGAGAGAAACATGGAAATGAGGAGCAGTGTTGGGGTCATTTTCCATTTTTTTTAATTCCAGTCAATTCAGAATGTGAGCTAAATTCCAGTTCCAATTTCAGATGTTCCTAATTGTAAAAGCAATGAAGAGAATTGGAATTTCAGTGTACTTCCTGAATTGACTGGAATTTATATTTTTCTCTCTCTCTCTCGCTCTCAGACCTTGGTGCTGCCACAGTGGAACGGATCTCTTACGGCGAAAGGATTGTGTTGAGGCCCGATCCCTTACCTGACAGAGAGAGGAGCTATGAAAAAGGTGAGTTGATATTTATTCTTGGATGGTGATTGTTTTTGGAGACTCCGTAGCAGCTTTTACTCTTTTTTTAATTTTTTTTACATACTTTAGTAGAACACACTGTCTGTCTGAATAAGAAGGTCTGCTAGATCACTAAAAATGTAAATGTTATACGTTACTATCAACAGTGACGTAAGAAGGGGTCATACATTTTTCCTAAGCCAATCCGTCGATCAGTTGGTGACGCTTGCAACGTCAAGGGTGTGATTCCCGCTGGGGCCACCAATACGTAAAAAATGTATGAACACTGCAAACTGACATAAGTCGGTTTTGGATCAAATAAAAGGTCTGCTAAATGGTAGATATTATATTATTGTTGTTCTAACCATATCCTCCTTTCCCCTGTAGAACCCCTGAGACACCCCTACCACAGAGACCTGTACTACGACAGACGACCGGGAGACCCCTACATGGAGTGCAGGGAGTACAGCAGAGAGAGGGAGATGTACAGAGAAAAAGCTCCCATGGACTTTGAAAGAGAACCATACGAGAGGGAACGCTACCCGCCTCGAGATGACAGGTATATCTGGTTCTGTTTTAGGAGGGTTTGAGCTATCTGGTTCCCTTTTTAGGAGGGTTTGAGCTATCTGGTTCCCTTTTAGGAGGGTTTGAGCTATCTGGTTCCCTTTTAGGAGGATTTGAGCTATCTGGTTCCCTTTTTAGGAGGGTTTGAGCTATCTGGTTCCCTTTTAGGAGGATTTGAGCTATCTGGTTCCCTTTTTAGGAGGGTTTGAGCTATCTGGTTCCCTTTTAGGAGGGTTTGAGCTATCTGGTTCCCTTTTAGGAGGGTTTGAGCTATCTGGTTCCCTTTTAGGAGGGTTTGAGCTATCTGGTTCCCTTTTAGGAGGATTTGAGTTACTGTGACTAGTCCGGCTGGTATTATATCACCCTGTGTTACTGTGACTAGTCTGGCTGGTATTATATCACCCTGTGTTACTGTGACTAGTCTGGCTGGTATTATATCACCCTGTGTTACTGTGACTAGTCTGGCTGGTATTATATCACCCAGTGTTACTGTGACTAGTCTGGCTGGTATTATATCACCCTGTGACTAGTCTGGCTGGTATTATATCACCCTGTGTTACTGTGACTAGTCTGGCTGGTATTATATCACCCTGTGTTACTGTGACTAGTCTGGCTGGTATTATATCACCCTGTGACTAGTCTGGCTGGTATTATATCACCCTGTGACTAGTCTGGCTGGTATTATATCACCCTGTGTTACTGTGACTAGTCTGGCTGGTATTATATCACCCTGTGACTAGTCTGGCTGGTATATCACCCTGTGACTAGTCTGGCTGGTATTATATCACCCAGTGTTACTGTGACTAGTCTGGCTGGTATTATATCACCATGTGTTACTGTGACTAGTCTGGCTGGTATTATATCACCCTGTGTTACTGTGACTAGTCTGGCTGGTATTATATCACCCTGTGTTACTGTGACTAGTCTGGCTGGTATTATATCACCCTGTGTTACTGTGACTAGTCCGGCTGGTATTATATCACCCTGTGACTAGTCTGGCTGGTATCATATCACCCTGTGTTACTGTGACTAGTCTGGCTGGTATCATATCACCCTGTGTTACTGTGACTAGTCTGGCTGGTACTATATCACCCTGTGTCTAGTCTGGCTGGTATTATATCACCCTGTGTTACTGTGACTAGTCTGGCTGGTATTATATCACCCTGTGACTAGTCTGGCTGGTATATCACCCTGTGACTAGTCTGGCTGGTATTATATCACCCAGTGTTACTGTGACTAGTCTGGCTGGTATTATATCACCCTGTGTTACTGTGACTAGTCTGGCTGGTATTATATCACCCTGTGACTAGTCTGGCTGGTATTATATCACCCTGTGACTAGTCTGGCTGGTATTATATCACCCTGTGACTAGTCTGGCTGGTATTATATCACCCTGTGACTAGTCTGGCTGGTATTATATCACCCTGTGTTACTGTGACTAGTCTGGCTGGTATTATATCACCCTGTGTTACTGTGACTAGTCTGGCTGGTATTATATCACCCTGTGTTACTGTGACTAGTCTGGCTGGTATTATATCACCCTGTGACTAGTCTGGCTGGTATTATATCACCCTGTGACTAGTCTGGCTGGTATTATATCACCCTGTGTTACTGTGACTAGTCTGCCTGGTATTATATCACCCTGTGACTAGTCTGGCTGGTATTATATCACCCTGTGTTACTGTGACTAGTCTGGCTGGTATTATATCACCCTGTGTTACTGTGACTAGTCTGGCTGGTATTATATCACCCTGTGTTACTGTGACTAGTCTGGCTGGTATTATATCACCCTGTGACTAGTCTGGCTGGTATATCACCCTGTGACTAGTCTGGCTGGTATTATATCACCCTGTGTTACTGTGACTAGTCTGGCTGGTATTATATCACCCTGTGTTACTGTGACTAGTCTGGCTGGTATTATATCACCCTGTGTTACTGTGACTAGTCTGGCTGGTATTATATCACCCTGTGTTAATGTGACTAGTCTGGCTGGTATTATATCACCCTGTGACTAGTCTGGCTGGTATATCACCCTGTGACTAGTCTGGCTGGTATTATATCACCCTGTGTCTAGTCTGGCTGGTATTATATCACCCTGTGACTAGTCTGGCTGGTATTATATCACCCTGTGTTACTGTGACTAGTCTGGCTGGTATTATATCACCCTGTGACTAGTCTGGCTGATATATCACCCTGTGACTAGTCTGGCTGGTATTATATCACCCTGTGTTACTGTGACTAGTCTGGCTGGTACTATATCACCCTGTGTCTAGTCTGGCTGGTATTATATCACCCTGTGTTACTGTGACTAGTCTGGCTGGTATTATATCACCCTGTGTTACTGTGACTAGTCTGGCTGGTATTATATCACCCTGTGTTACTGTGACTAGTCTGGCTGGTATTATATCACCCTGTGACTAGTCTGGCTGGTATTATATCACCCTGTGTTACTGTGACTAGTCTGGCTGGTATTATATCACCCTGTGACTAGTCTGGCTGGTATTATATCACCCTGTGACTAGTCTGGCTGGTATTATATCACACTGTGTTACTGTGACTAGTCTGGCTGGTATTATATCACCCTGTGTTACTGTGACTAGTCTGGCTGGTATTATATCACCCTGTGACTAGTCTGGCTGGTATTATATCACCCTGTGTTACTGTGACTAGTCTGGCTGGTATTATATCACCCTGTGTTACTGTGACTAGTCTGGCTGGTATTATATCACCCTGTGACTAGTCTGGCTGGTATTATATCACCCTGTGTTACTGTGACTAGTCTGGCTGGTATTATATCACCCTGTGACTAGTCTGGCTGGTATTATATCACCCTGTGACTAGTCTGGCTGGTATTATATCACCCTGTGTTACTGTGACTAGTCTGCCTGGTATTATATCACCCTGTGTTAATGTGACTAGTCTGCCTGGTATTATATCACCCTGTGTTAATGTGACTAGTCTGCCTGGTACTATATCACCCTGTGTTACTGTGACTAGTCTGGCTGGTATTATATCACCCTGTGTTAATGTGACTAGTCTGGCTGGTACTATATCACCCTGTGTTACTGTGACTAGTCCGGCTGGTATTATATCACCCTGTGACTAGTCTGGCTGGTATTATATCACCCTGTGTTAATGTGACTAGTCCAGCTGGTTGGTGTAGCCTTGTGAATATTGCCTGCCCAGGGCCCGGATTCATAAAACTGAGTGCTGATCTAGGATCAGGTCCTCCCTGTCCGTATAATCATATTTATTATGATCTAAAAGGGGAAACTGATCCAAGATCAGATCTCCCCCCCATTCTAAAACTCTTTATAAATAGGTGTCCAGATGTGCAGTGTTCTGATCCTGTCTCTCTCTCCAGACCACCCCCCGGCCATCCTCCACCTCGCCCGGGCTACAGGGATAGGGACATGAGGGAGGGCAGCCGGACCAGTAGAGATGGAGAGGATCCTTATGGAAGGCCTGGGGGTTATGACAGACCTCCGTACGAGCGTGGGCCTGAGCGCTACGACCACGGTGCCTCACCATACGGTAAAGACAGTCTCAAAACGAACCGACTTGGTGCAATGCGATTGTCTCGGTATGTGAGTGGGGCTGATTTTGTACAACAAAAAAAAAAAATGTACATTGTCCAAAAGAAAGAATTCTCTGAAGCTACCATGCCTTCACAAAGTATTCATACCCCTTGACTTATTCCACATTTTGTTACAGCCTGAATTCAAAATGTATATTAAAAAAAGCTCTCACCCAGCTACAGACAATACCGCATAATGATAAAATTGAAAACATGTTTTTAGAAAATGTTGCTAATTTATTGAAAATGAACTCCAGAAATATCTAATTTATTTAAATATTCATATCCCTGAGTCAATACTTTGTAGAAGCACCTTTGGCAACCATTATATTTGAGTCTTTTCTGTGATAAGTCTCTAAGAGATTTCCACACCTGGAATGTGGAACATTTTCCCATTTTGTTATTTTCAAAAGGATTCAAGCTCTGTCTAATTGGTTGTTGATCATTGCTAGACAACCATTTTCAGGTCTTGTCATAGATTTTCAAGTCAAAACTGTTACTCGGCCACTCAGGAACATTCACCTTCTTCTCGGTAAGCAACTACAGTGTAGATTTGGCCTTGTGTTTTAGGTTATTGTTCTGCTGGAAGGTGAATTAATTTCAGTGTCTGGTGGATAGCAGACTGATCCAGGATTTTGCCTGTGCTTAGCTCCTGTCCGTTTCTTTTTTTATTCTGAAAAACTCCCCAGTCCTTAACGATTACACGCATACCCATAACATAATGCAGCCATCACTATGCTTGAAAATATCAAGTGTTAAAAAGTTAATTGCTTTGCCACATTTTTGCAGTATTACTTTAGTGCTTCATTACAAACAGGATGCATGTTTTGGAATATTTGTATTCTGTACAGGCTTCCTTCTTTTCACTCTTGTCATGTAGGTTAGTATTGTGGAGTAACTACAATGTTGTTGATCCATCCTCAGTTTTCTCCTATCACAGCTATTAAACTCTTTAACTGTTTTAAAGTAGCCATTGGCATCATGGTGAAATCCTTGAGGGGTTTCCTTCCTCTCCGGCAACTGAGTTAGGAAGGACGCCTGTATCTTTGTAGTGACTGGGTGTATTGATACACCCTCCAAAGTGTAATTAATAACTTCACCATGCTCAAAGGGATATTCAATGTCTGCTTTTGTATTTTTACCCATCTACCAATAGGTGCCCTTTGCGAGGCATTGGAAAAACTTCCCTGGTCTTTGTGGTTGAATCTGTGTTTGAAATTCACTGCTCGACTGAGGGACTTTACAATTATCTGTATGTGTAGGGTACAGAGATGAGGTAGTCGTTACAAAAATCATGTTAAACACTTATTGCACACAGAGTGAGTCCATGCAACTTATTAAGCACTTTTATTTAACTTATTTAGGCTTGCCATAAGAAAGGGGTTGAATACTTATTGACTCAAGACATTTCAGCTTGTAATTTTTAGTTTCTTTGTAAAAAAATATTGTGTTTTAAGCCAGTGACCCAAAAAAATCTAAATTTAAACAATTTTAAATTCAGGCTGTAACACACATCGAAATGTTATATTTAAGGGGGTGTGAATACTTTTGAAGGCACTATAAACACAGAAAACAATCAAAATGGTATTTAAGGGGGTGTGAATACTTTTGAAGGCACTATAAACACAGAAAACAATCAAAATGGTATTTAAGGCATCTTCCATTGTCTATGTCTTTTCATGCCACTTGGTTGTGAAGAAATGAAGAGAGACAGTATTATCTGTTCCTTTTTTGTACCTCCTGTCCTGTGGTCCAGGTGAACGGAGGAGTTACCCAGAGGAGAGAGGAGGAGGAGGAGGCCCCACGTCGTCCCACCCTCCTCCCCCACCACCGGCTGCTCCTCCTTCCAGGATCGAGAAGAAACCGGAGACCAAGAACGTGGAGGATCTTCTCAAACTACCAGGCCGAGACACTCGTCCAGAAAGGGTGCAAACAAATGGCTGCTCGCTCACTCACTCGTTATCACTTTATACTTCACCATAAATGATCCGTTATATGATAATACTGTAGTGGTCAGATCATTATATGATAATGCTGTAGTGGCCAGGTCATTATATGATAATGCTGTAGTGGTCAGGTCATTATATGATAATACTGTAGTGGTCAGATCATTATATGATAATGCTGTAGTGGCCAGGTCATTATATGATAATGCTGTAGTGGCCAGGTCATTATATGATAATGCTGTAGCGGCCAGGTCATTATGTGGTAATGCTGTAATGGTCAGATCATTACGTGATAATGCTGTAGTGGCCAGGTCATTACGTGATAATGCTGTAGTGGCCAGGTCATTATGTGATAATGCTGTAGTGGTCAGATCATTATATGATAATGCTGTAGTGGTCAGATCATTATATGATAATGCTGTAGTGGTCATGTCATTATATGATAATGCTGTGGTGGCCAGATCATTATATGATAATGCTGTAGTGGTCAGATCATTATGATAATACATGTAGTGGCCACTAACAATGAAAGAAGGTCTTCAAACATGGAAGGTAGTCGGGTGGAGGCTAGATCAGGTGGGACCATTCTAGCCAATGAGAGGGCAGATAACCATTTGAACAACGGACACACCTCTGATGTCACGTGTCCTACTTTTATATAAGTTCACTCGTACCAACAACGTAAGCATTACGAAACATCTATTCGATCATGTAGCAAATAAGTCATGACATTATTTGCTATTTACACTCGTTATTTGTTATTTACGCTCTCGTTGACCTCCGCACACAAAAAAAACGCCTCGCTTGGTGAGCAGAAAGAAAAACATTGTCACCTGTAGATTTGGCCCCAGGTATCTTTTGGAAATTATTCAGACCCCTTCGCTTTTCCCACGTTTTGTTACATTACGGCCTTATTCTAAAATGGATTACAAAAAAAAAAAAAATCCTCATCAATCTATACACAATACCCATATCATACATTGTGGTGAACTTCACAGGGTGGTGAAAGTGCAAGGGGATGAGTTTGATGCTCCTCTCCAATCGAGGCTCTTATTCTGGGGACATGATCATCGATGCTTGGCTGCCGTTTGACAAATACAAAATGATGGAATCTCCATTCATAAATTAAGCTGGTGGGTTTATACTTTATAGTTTACATCTGCCAAAGACTTGGGAAATGAACGGGAATGATTTTGACAAATGACAGGAGTGGAATGTTAGTTAAAACGACTGGTACCCAGACTACCGACTGGTACCCAGACTACAGACGGGGGGTTCTGGGTTGAATGTGGACGCGCATCGGACAGTTCTGATTCCACTCATCTTTGTATCTGTTCTATTATAGTGTCTTTTGACAGCCATTGAGTCAGTTTTCTTCTTCCCGATTGGCTGATCCCTCCTGATGACCCGGTTGGACATGACTCCCAACAGGTTCATCAGGAGGGATCAGCCAATGAAGTCCCACCCGGGTGACTACATTAAAATGGTGGAAGCTCTCAATGGCGGTGTCCATGCTAATGTCGTTTTGGCCACTAGAGGCCTCCATCATTCTCTTTTTGAAACCCCCGCCCACCTTGCCGTGTAGCGCCGACCCACCTTGCCGTGTAGCGCCGACCCACCTTGCCGTGTAGCGCCGACCCACCTTGCCGTGTAGCGCCGACCCACCTTGCCGTGTAGCGCCGACCCACCTTGCCGTGTAGCGCCGACCCACCTTGCCGTGTAGCGCCGACCCACCTTGCCGTGTAGCGCCGACCCGCCTTGCCGTATAGTGTGTCCCCTGACGTAATTCACCAACTTCCTTATTCAATTCAATACAACTTTATTTACACTTCATTCACTTATTTTCCCATTCAATTTAATACATATTTTCCAGATTCAATTAGGGTTAAGTGTCTTGCTCATGGGCACATCGACAGATTTTTCACCTTGTCAGCTCGGGGATTTGAACCCCGAATAATGTTTTGGTTACTGGCCCAACGCTCTTAACCGCTAGGCTACCTGTCCCTCTCAGGGACAAATAAGAAATGTGTTGCCAGGATAATAACAATCTCAACCTGTAGGCCAATACAAGTACAACAGGAGTACACAAATATCACATATCCTAGGTTTCTTCCTAGGTTTTGGCCTTTCTAGGGAGTTTTTCCTAGCCACCGTGCTTCTACACCTGCATTGCTTGCTGTTTGGGGTTTTAGGCTGGGTTTCTGTACAGCACTTTGAGATATCAGCTGATGTAAGCAGGGATATATAAATACATTTGATTTGATATCCCCCAGTATATTCCCAGATACTTGTCTGCTGTATGAGTGAGTTCCAATAACTTCTAAAATTGTGTTTTCTCAGATTGTCATCATAATGAGAGGCCTACCAGGAAGTGGTAAAAGTCATGTAGCCAAGCTGATACGGGTGAGTAGAACCTAAAGTTACCGTCGTCTGAGCTTTGCTTTTTCTGTTGTGGTAGTGTTGACTCATCTGGGATTAAATGGTATTTCCTGTCGTGTGTTTCCTGTTGCCCGGTAGCACAACTGGAAGGGAGGAGTATTGCTCCAAATCAGTGGTTCCCAACCTTTTTTGGGGGTTCTGTACCCTTAAAACACTTTGACCTGCCTGAAGTAGCACCTCATGTGCGTGCGACCGGCTTGGTTCTTAAATTATGTGTAAATTTGACAAAAAAATGTGGTTTACGCACCCAGTCAAGTTTGGCAGACTTGTTTTCTATGTCAAGGAAGTAGGAGTTGAACTTCCTGTTGGGTTTGGATAAATGTGAGCTCACTATTTGTACCATAGGAGCTCTGTCAACTTTCCCGGTAAAATGGTTTCTTTTATTTTGACCAATTGATCAATAATATCGACGCCCGTGTCATCGATCCTACGGCACACCGTTATTTGATCAACAGTCTTCAGTGCATCAGACTTATAAATCATAGGGTTGCCAGGACGAGGTAAAAAAAGTTTGCCCAATGGACACTCAACCTGAGAACTTTTGGGGGTTTTTCACAGCAAGAGATGAGTTTTCATATTTAGACAATAAACCCTTTTTCCCTAAAGTTATAGAGACAATTTTAAGAATGAATATCATAGTAACTAGTAATGATGTTGGAAGAATGATGTGGTTTTCCATCAAAATAGTAATTATTCCGAGCTATGACATGACCTAATAAAGGAATTTAAAATGTGGCAAGAGAGAAGATAATTCACCCTGATTAAACTCGCCAGATCATTTTCCATCAATGGATATCAATTTAACTCGTTTTATTGCTATGATTAGGCAATAAGACACAACGGGGTATGGTATATGGCCAATATACCACGGCTAAGGGCTGGAGGACTTTTACCCCATTTTAAAAAGAAGCACGCGAGGGAGATCCGTGACTTCCATTTTAAATTTCCACTCGGGCAGTCCCCTAGACCTGAGCATGCATAAAGCACTTCGCTTGATACCGTTTTCTTTAAGTAAAGTCATTAGAATGTAGTTTAAACCACCTCAGAGTAAACGTATGTAATGCGCCTAAAGTCGTTTTCCAGTGATTTGTGTCATTTCCAGCATAATTAATGTTTCCCGGAAACGGGTGTCTCCATAATGACAATTTAATAGCCTACCTACAACTGGTAAAAAGTTGTCAGGACGGGCGACTCCTTCGTCTCTCGCTCACGTTAACTCAGCCAATAGCTGTAGTGCTCTCTCAACACAGACACACCCATCCGGTCCTCCCCACCACCACCACTCACTCAGCAACAACATGCCTCACTGCCTGACAGTCCGCAGCAGGTCACAGTAACATCTACACTACCGTTCAAAAGTTTGGGGTCACTTAGAAATGTCCTTGTTCTTTTAAAGAAATTCACTTTTTTTTTGTGTCCATTTTTAAAATAACATCAAATTGATCAGAAATACAGTGTAGACATTGTTAATGTTGTAAATGACTATTGTAGCTGGAAACGGCATATTTTTTTTTTAATGGAATATCTACAGAGTCCCATCATCAGCAACCATCACTAATTTTAAAAGGTTAATTGATCATTAGAAAACCCTTTTGCAATTATGCTAGCACAGCTGAAAACTGTTGATCTGATTAAAGCAGCAATAACACTGGCCTTCTTTAGACTAGTTGCGTATCTGGAGCATCAGCATTTGTGGGTTCGATTACAGGCTCAAAATGGCCAGAAATGAACTTTCTTCTGAAACTCAGTCTATTCTTGTTCTGAGAAATGAAGGCTATTCCATGCAAGAAACTGAAGATCTCGTACAACGCTGTGTACTACTTCCTTCACAGAACAGCGCAAACTGGCTCTAACCAGAATGGAAAGAGGAGTGGGAAGCACCGGTGCACAACTGAGCAAGAGGACAAGTACATTAGAGTGTCTAGTTTGAGAAACAGACGCCTCACAATTCCTCAACTGGCAGCTTCATTAAATAGTACCCGCAAAACACCAGTCTCAATGTCAACAGTGAAGAGGCGACTCCGGGATTCTGGCCTTCTAGGCAGAGTTGCAAAGAAAAACCCATATCTCAGACTGGCCAATAAAAATAAAAGATTAAGATGGGCAAAACAACACAGACACTAGACAGAGGATCTCTGTTAATGGACAAAAAAATTGCTTTTCTTTCAAAAACAAGGACATTTCCAAACTTTTGAATGATAGTGTGTATATATTTTAAAGAGAAATACCATGGTGCAATTTAAAATTGCCCAAAATCCCACAACCCACGAACAATACATTTTCACCCGTGACATACTGTCAAAGTAGCCCAGTTTGCTAGAAAACCTTGAACATGACAGCACTGGCGCGGAGGACCACGTGCACTTCGCGCGAGCTGAGGATCAAACATTGAGGCAACGGGCCAGGTAGACAGCAATGCACACACACACCAAAACTAAAGTAAAAAAGTAGGCCTATAAATATAAAATAACTAGATTTCACTCCAGTGACCTCATTAAATATTTCCCAGAATATAATAATTGCATTTATTTTTATTTAACCTTTATTTAACTAGGCAAGTCAGTTAAGAACACATTCTTATTTATGACTGCCTACATGGTATTTTTACCATTCTATTTCCATGTCTAGTCCTCAATTCAAATGGAGGCAGTTACACAGAACATTGTTTATTTATAATTTACAACGTTGCAAATTCAATAAAATAAAACAAAAATTGTGTTTTCTATTCAAATAGAAAACTATTATTAAAGTAGAAAACTTTAATATATTTTTGGGGGTAATATTTTTCTCAACATTTTTTGATGTATGGTTGTCCCACCTAGCTATTTTAAATTGAATGCACTACCTGTACATCTCTCTGGATAAGAGCGTCTGCTAACTGACGAAAACGTTAAATGTTGTTGTGTGGGTTAAGGACAAGGAGGTGGAGTGTGGAGGGGCTCCACCCAGAGTGCTGGGGTTAGACGACTACTTCATGACGGAGGTGGAGAAGATGGAGCAGGACCAAGATACAGGGAAACGAGTCAAACTCAAGGTCTGTCCTTTCTGCTTTCCCTCTGACCTACTTACTTAATCCACTCTGTTCCTTTGGGAAGACATTTTAATCCTTTCTGTTCCTATGTGAAGCCATTTTAATCCTCTGTGAAGCCATTTTCTATTATTTCTGTTCCTATGTGGAGACGTTTTAATCCTCTCTGTTCCTATGTGGAGACGTTTTAATCCTCTCTGTTCCTATGTGGAGACGTTTTAATCCTCTCTGTTCCTATGTGGAGACGTTTTAATCCTCTCTGTTCCTATGTGGAGACGTTTTAATCCTCTCTGTTCCTATGTGGAGACGTTTTAATCCTCTCTGTTCCTATGTGGAGACGTTTTAATCCTCTCTGTTCCTATGTGGAGACGTTTTAATCCTCTCTGTTCCTATGTGGAGACGTTTTAATCCTCTCTGTTCTTACTGTACGTTGAGTTCCTGTGTCTCTTCATAGAATGTTAGCTGAAACGTATTGAAGAGTCCCTGCACCAAAAATATAAACCGTACCGCCACTGAAAATTAGTTCCGGCACCAATTTCAATCCAAGCCAATCACTATAGAGCACCACTACTATCTAGTTTAGTCAGATACTATCGCTCTGTAGATAGATGACTGTAGGCCTAAAAGGCTACATTTAAACAGGCAGCCTAATTCTGATATTTTTCCAGTAATTGGTCTTTTGTCAATTCAGATCATTTCTTTTCCCAATAATTGGGTTTGACGATCAGAATTGTGCTGCCTGTGTAAATGCAGACAAAGAAGGCCTAAAGACACCTACGCATGTATTACATAATGGCTCACTGAAGCTACATTTCCTCAATGTAGTATACACTGGTGATTTTTATTTATTTTTTTAAATTTAAAATTTCCTTTATTTATATGTAATGTAATATCAATTCCTAACATTTTCCTTTTGTCAGTGTCTGGAATACGAGTATGAAGCCGAGATGGAAGACACGTACAGGAACAGTATGCTAAAAACATTCCGGAAAACGCTAGACGACGGCTTCTTCCCCTTCATCATCATCGACGCAATTAATGACAGGGTTAAATACTTTGATCAGTTCTGGAGTGCTGCCAAGACTAAAGGCTTTGAGGTGAGTTAATGTTTGTTTTTCATATCTTGAAATATCAAAAGAGATGCAAGCCTACCTTCCAATTTTGCAAACTAGCATACCGTTTAGAATACATGCCCAAGCCTCCCGAGTGGCGCAGTGGTCTAAGGCATCACAGTGCTGAGGCGCCACTATAGCCTCGGGTTCGGGAGACCAATGGGGCGGCGCACAATTGGGCCAACGTTATCCGGGATAGGGGAGGGTTTGATCGGCCAGGATTTCCTTGTCTCGTCGTGCTCTAGCGACTCCTTGTGGCGGGCCGGGCTCCTGCAAGCTGACGGCGTTTCCTCCGACACATTGGTGTTGGCTGGCTTCCGGGGTTAAACGAGCAGTGTGTCAAGAAGCAGTGCGGCTTGGCAGGGTCGTGTTTCGGGGGACGCATGGCTCTCGACCTTCGCCTCTCCCGAGTCCGTAGAGGAGTTTCGGCGATGAGACAAGATTGTAAATACCAATTGGATATCACGAAATTGGGGAGAGAAAGGGGGTGGAAACTAATTCAAATAAAATGACTTCATTTTAAGTAGTGTCCTACTGTCGATGTTAGAACAGGTATTGTATTTTCATGTCGACAATCTACACATACTCTTGTCAAAGTGGACGAAAAATTCACATTTTTTAAAAAGATTTAATAGAAATTAAATACCTAAAATATAGTCGTTGCAAATTTTTTCAGCTCCCATAGTCAATACATGTTAGAAACACCTAAGTCTCTTAAGAGGGTTTGCACACCTGGATTGTACAATATTTCTTACAAATTCTTCAAGCTCTGTCAAGATGTTGGGGATCATGGCTAGACAGCAATTTTCATGTCTTGCCATAGATTTTCAAGCAGATTTAAGTCAAAAACTGTAACTTGGCCACTCAGGAACATTCACTGTGTTGGTAAGCAACTCCAGTGTAGATTTGGCCTTGTGTTTTAAGTTATTGTCCTGCTGAAAGGTGAATGTGTCTCCCAGTGACTGGTGTAAAGCAGACTGAAGCAGGTTTTCCTCTAGGATTTTGACTGTGCTTAACCCCATACTGTTTCTTTTAATTCTGAAAACCCTCCGTCTTTTCCGATGTCAAGTATACACATACCATGGTGCAGCCACCATCATGCTTGAAAATAAGGAGACATTTAATCAGTGATGTGTTGTTGGATTTGCCCCCAAACATAAGGCTTTGCATTTAAGCCAAAAAGTGTATTCCTGTGTTTTTTTTGCAGTATTACTTTAATGCCTTGTTTTGCATGTTTTGGAATATTTTTATTCTATATATTTGTATTCTATTCACTCTGTCATTTAGGTCATTATTGTGGAGTCACTACAATGTTGTTGATCCATCCTCAGTTTTCTACCATCAGACATTGAACACTGTAGCCGTTTTAAAATCACCAATGGCCTCATGGTGACGTCCCTGAGCAGTTTCCTTCCTGTCCTGCAGCTCAGTTCTTGGATGTGTCTGGGTGGTTTAATATATATAATAATGATTAACTTGACCATGCTTAAAGATATATTCAATATCTGATTTGTTGTCACCCTTCTATCAATCACTGCCCTTTTGAGGCTTTTGAAAATCTCGCTGTTTCTTTTTAGTTGCAGCTGTGCTTGATATTCAATACTTGACTGAGGGACCTTAAAGATGTTGTATGGGTGACAGAGGAAGGGTTAGTCATTCAAAAAATCATGGCAACTCCTATTATTTCACACAGTGAGTCCATGTAACTCATGTGGTTTGTTAAGCCACGTTTTATTCCTGGACTAATTTAAGCGTGCGTAACCAAAGGGGCCAAATACTTACGCAACGACTATTTTAGTTTGTTTCGTTTTTCTTCCACTTTGACTTTATTTTTGTTTATTAGATTTAAAAAATGTTTTTATAAATGTATAAAAAAAACAATTAAATCCATTTTAATCCCACTTTGTAACAATAAAATGTGAATAAATCCAAGGGGTCTGAATACTTTTGCAAGGCACTGTATATTATAAACGTGTAAATGTTTATTTTCTTAGGTGTACTTGGCCGAAATCTCGGCAGACTATCAGACTTGTGCTAAAAGAAATGCCCACGGGCGGAAGATAAAGGATATTCAAAAGGTACCGTACTGAGTGTCCTTGCGTCCACAAGTGCAGAGCTCGCATACCTTTTCAATGGTGTCATATTTCTCAAGGCATTGATAATGGCAGTGATAGACCATATTGTGTTTATTCATTTTCTGTACTGTGTATACTTTTATTCAGTATATAACAGGGACAGTCCATAAGTATATCTATTCATTTTCTGTTTTTATATTTGTATTTTATAATTTATTTTCCGTTGTCTATATAGATGTCCAGTAACTGGGAGTCGTCACCACGTCACATGATGCGGCTGGATGTCCGCTCCCTGCTTCAGGATGCTGCTATTGAGGAGGTATGTAGTATGGAAACATACATTTTTCTTTTATCAATATGTCGGGCTAATGGTTTTCTATTACATGAGACCTAATGAAATACAGCTAGGTTCTGGGTTCCTGTTTTTAAGAGTGAACCCTAGTCCTCTCTATGGCCGAGGACCAGGTAACAAGGTGTACTACCTGTCGGTGCTATCCTCCATGATTTTAGATGCACTTTATCCTCTTGTGTGGCTGTAATTGTGTTCTAGAAGTGTTCTAGAAGCCATTTTAGCACACGCTTTTATCCAAAGCGACTTAGTCGGTGCGTACGTACTTTTTACCCTGGCGTTTACAAGCGCAGTGATCTACCAACTGAGCTACAGGACGACCCACATCAAATTCAACAGAAACATTTTGTATTTGAAGGTTGAGATGGAAGACTTCAATCCTGATGACGAGTCGCTGAAGAAGCCCAAGAAGAAGAAGGAGGAGGAGGAAGAAGACGTTAAGGTAGGACCCAGTCAGCATGCCCTTTATAGGTGGTGATCAATGTTCCTAAACATGCCCTTACAGCTAACCTCCTGCAGGTTTTCATATCTTATCAACCAGCTAATTATTGGAATCAGGTGTGCTAGATTAGGGTTGAAGTGTAAAGCTACAGGATGTTAGTTCTCCAGGAACAGGGTTGGAGAGCCCTGGTTTAAACCTACAGGAGAGTAGCTCTCCAGGAACAGGGTTGGAGAGCCCTGGTGTAAACCTACAGGACAGTAGCTCTCCAGGAACAGGGTTGGAGAGCCCTGGTGTAAACCTACAGGACAGTAGCTCTCCAGGAACAGAGTTGGAGAGCCCTGGTGTAAACCTACAGGACGGTAGCTCTCCAGGAACAGGGTTGGAGAGCCCTGGTGTAAACATACAGGACAGTAGCTCTCCAGGAACAGGGTTGGAGAGCCCTGGTGTAAACCTACAGGACAGTAGCTCTCCAGGAACAGGGTTGGAGGCCCTGGTGTAAACCTACAGGACAGTAGCTCTCCAGGAACAGGGTTGGAGAGCCCTGGTGTAAACCTACAGGACAGTAGCTCTCCAGGAACAGGGTTGGAGGCCCTGGTGTAAACCTACAGGACAGTAGCTCTCCAGGAACAGGGTTGGAGAGCCCTGGTGTAAACCTACAGGACAGTAGCTCTCCAGGAACAGGGTTGGAGAGCCCTGGTGTAAACATACAGGACAGTAGCTCTCCAGGAACAGGGTTGGAGAACCCTGGTTTAAACCTACAGGAGAGTAGCTCTCCAGGAACAGGGTTGGAGAGCCCTGGTGTAAACCTACAGGACAGTAGCTCTCCAGGAACAGGGTTGGAGAGCCCTGGTGTAAACCTACAGGACAGTAGCTCTCCAGGAACAGGGTTGGAGAGCCCTGGTGTAAACCTACAGGACAGTAGCTCTCCAGGAACAGGGTTGGAGAGCCCTGGTGTAAACCTACAGGACAGTAGCTCTCCAGGAACAGGGTTGGAGAGCCCTGGTGTAAACCTACAGGACAGTAGCTCTCCAGGAACAGGGTTGGAGAGCCCTGGTGTAAACCTACAGGACAGTAGCTCTCCAGGAACAGGGTTGGAGAGCCCAGGTGTTAACCTACAGGACAGTAGGCTCTCCAGGACTGACGTAGTTTGCAGGTACAGTGGACAGACATGCTAGGTAGTTTACAGGTACAGTGGACAGACATGCTAGGTAGTTTACAGGTACAGTGGACAGACATGCTAGGTAGTTTACAGGTACAGTGGAGAGACATGCTAGGTAGTTTACAGGTACAGTGGACAGACATGCTAGGTAGTTTACAGGTACAGTGGACAGACATGCTAGGTAGTTTACAGGTACAGTGGACAGACATGCTAGGTAGTTTACAGGTACAGTGGACAGACATGCTAGGTAGTTTACAGGTACAGTGGAGAGACATGCTAGGTAGTTTACAGGTACAGTGGACAGACATGCTAGGTAGTTTACAGGTACAGTGGAGAGACATGCTAGGTAGTTTACAGGTACAGTGGACAGACATGCTAGGTAGTTTACAGGTACAGTGGACAGACATGCTAGGTAGTTTACAGGTACAGTGGACAGACATGCTAGGTAGTTTACAGTGGACAGACATGCTAGGTCGTTTACAGGTACAGTGGACAGACATGCTAGGTAGTTTACAGGTACAGTGGAGAGACATGCTAGGTAGTTTACAGGTACAGTGGACAGACATGCTAGGTAGTTTACAGGTACAGTGGACAGACATGCTAGGTAGTTTACAGGTACAGTGGACAGACATGCTAGGTAGTTTACAGTGGACAGACATGCTAGGTCGTTTACAGGTACAGTGGAGAGACATGCTAGGTAGTTTACAGGTACAGTGGACAGACATGCTAGGTAGTTTACAGTGGAGAGACATGCTAGGTAGTTTACAGGTACAGTGGACAGACATGCTAGGTCGTTTACAGGTACAGTGGAGAGACATGCTAGGTAGTTTACAGGTACAGTGGACAGACATGCTAGGTAGTTTACAGGTACAGTGGACAGACATGCTAGGTAGTTTACAGTGGAGAGACATGCTAGGTAGTTTACAGGTACAGTGGAGAGACATGCTAGGTAGTTTACAGTGGAGAGACATGCTAGGTAGTTTACAGGTACAGTGGAGAGACATGCTAGGTAGTTTACAGGTACAGTGGACAGACATGCTAGGTCGTTTACAGGTACAGTGGAGAGACATGCTAGGTAGTTTACAGGTACAGTGGACAGACATGCTAGGTAGTTTACAGGTACAGTGGACAGACATGCTAGGTAGTTTACAGTGGAGAGACATGCTAGGTAGTTTACAGGTACAGTGGAGAGACATGCTAGGTAGTTTACAGTGGAGAGACATGCTAGGTAGTTTACAGGTACAGTGGACAGACATGCTAGGTAGTTTACAGTGGAGAGACATGCTAGGTAGTTTACAGGTACAGTGGAGAGACATGCTAGGTAGTTTACAGGTACAGACATGCTAGGTAGTTTACAGGTACAGTGGAGAGACATGCTAGGTAGTTTACAGTGGAGAGACATGCTAGGTAGTTTACAGGTACAGTGGACAGACATGCTAGGTAGTTTACAGTGGAGAGACATGCTAGGTAGTTTACAGGTACAGTGGAGAGACATGCTAGGTAGTTTACAGGTACAGACATGCTAGGTAGTTTACAGGTACGGTGGACAGACATGCTAGGTAGTTTACAGGTACGGTGGACAGACATGCTAGGTAGTTTACAGGTACAGTGGACAGACATGCTAGGTAGTTTACAGGTACGGTGGACAGACATGCTAGGTAGTTTACAGGTACGGTGGACAGACATGCTAGGTAGTTTACAGGTACAGTGGACAGACATGCTAGGTAGTTTACAGGTACAGTGGACAGACATGCTAGGTAGTTTACAGGTACAGTGGAGAGACATGCTAGGTAGTTTACAGGTACAGTGGACAGACATGCTAGGTAGTTTACAGTGGAGAGACATGCTAGGTAGTTTACAGGTACAGTGGACAGACATGCTAGGTAGTTTACAGGTACAGTGAACAGACATGCTAGGTAGTTTACAGTGGACAGACATGCTAGGTAGTTTACAGTGGAGAGACATGCTAGGTAGTTTACAGGCACAGTGCACAGACATGCTAGGTAGTTTACAGTGGACAGACATGCTAGGTAGTTTACAGGTACGGTGGACAGACATGCTAGGTAGTTTGCAGGTACAGTGGACAGACATGCTAGGTAGTTTACAGGTACAGCCATGCTAGGTAGTTTACAGGTACGGTGGACAGACATGCTAGGTAGTTTACAGGTACAGTGGAGAGACATGCTAGGTAGTCTACAGTGGAGAGACATGCTAGGTAGTTTACAGTGGAGAGACATGCTAGGTAGTTTACAGGTACAGTGGACAGACATGCTAGGTAGTTTACAGGTACAGTGGACAGACATGCTAGGTAGTTTACAGGTACAGTGGACAGACATGCTAGGTAGTTTACAGGTACAGTGGAGAGACATGCTAGGTAGTTTACAGGTACAGTGGACAGACATGCTAGGTAGTTTACAGGTACAGTGGACAGACATGCTAGGTAGTTTACAGTGGAGAGACATGCTAGGTAGTTTACAGGTAAAGTGGACAGACATGCTAGGTCGTTTACAGGTACAGTGGAGAGACATGCTAGGTAGTTTACAGGTACAGTGGACAGACATGCTAGGTAGTTTACAGGTACAGTGGACAGACATGCTAGGTAGTTTACAGTGGAGAGACATGCTAGGTAGTTTACAGGTAAAGTGGACAGACATGCTAGGTCGTTTACAGGTACAGTGGAGAGACATGCTAGGTAGTTTACAGGTACAGTGGACAGACATGCTAGGTAGTTTACAGGTACAGTGGACAGACATGCTAGGTAGTTTACAGTGGAGAGACATGCTAGGTAGTTTACAGGTACAGTGGAGAGACATGCTAGGTAGTTTACAGGTACAGTGGACAGACATGCTAGGTCGTTTACAGGTACAGTGGAGAGACATGCTAGGTAGTTTACAGGTACAGTGGACAGACATGCTAGGTAGTTTACAGGTACAGTGGACAGACATGCTAGGTAGTTTACAGTGGAGAGACATGCTAGGTAGTTTACAGGTACAGTGGAGAGACATGCTAGGTAGTTTACAGTGGAGAGACATGCTAGGTAGTTTACAGGTACAGTGGAGAGACATGCTAGGTAGTTTACAGGTACAGTGGACAGACATGCTAGGTCGTTTACAGGTACAGTGGAGAGACATGCTAGGTAGTTTACAGGTACAGTGGACAGACATGCTAGGTAGTTTACAGGTACAGTGGACAGACATGCTAGGTAGTTTACAGTGGAGAGACATGCTAGGTAGTTTACAGGTACAGTGGAGAGACATGCTAGGTAGTTTACAGTGGAGAGACATGCTAGGTAGTTTACAGGTACAGTGGACAGACATGCTAGGTAGTTTACAGTGGAGAGACATGCTAGGTAGTTTACAGGTACAGTGGAGAGACATGCTAGGTAGTTTACAGGTACAGACATGCTAGGTAGTTTACAGGTACAGTGGAGAGACATGCTAGGTAGTTTACAGTGGAGAGACATGCTAGGTAGTTTACAGGTACAGTGGACAGACATGCTAGGTAGTTTACAGTGGAGAGACATGCTAGGTAGTTTACAGGTACAGTGGAGAGACATGCTAGGTAGTTTACAGGTACAGACATGCTAGGTAGTTTACAGGTACGGTGGACAGACATGCTAGGTAGTTTACAGGTACGGTGGACAGACATGCTAGGTAGTTTACAGGTACAGTGGACAGACATGCTAGGTAGTTTACAGGTACAGTGGACAGACATGCTAGGTAGTTTACAGGTACAGTGGACAGACATGCTAGGTAGTTTACAGTGGACAGACATGCTAGGTCGTTTACAGGTACAGTGGAGAGACATTCTAGGTAGTTTACAGGTACAGTGGACAGACATGCTAGGTAGTTTACAGGTACAGTGGAGAGACATGCTAGGTTGTTTACAGGTACAGTGGACAGACATGCTAGGTAGTTTACAGTGGAGAGACATGCTAGGTAGTTTACAGGTACAGTGGACAGACATGCTAGGTAGTTTACAGTGGACAGACATGCTAGGTAGTTTACAGTGGAGAGACATGCTAGGTAGTTTACAGGCACAGTGGACAGACATGCTAGGTAGTTTACAGGTACGGTGGACAGACATGCTAGGTAGTTTACAGGTACAGTGGACAGACATGCTAGGTAGTTTGCAGGTACAGTGGACAGACATGCTAGGTAGTTTACAGGTACAGCCATGCTAGGTAGTTTACAGGTACGGTGGACAGACATGCTAGGTAGTTTACAGGTACAGTGGAGAGACATGCTAGGTAGTCTACAGTGGAGAGACATGCTAGGTAGTTTACAGGTACAGTGGACAGACATGCTAGGTAGTTTACAGGTACAGTGGACAGACATGCTAGGTAGTTAGCAGGTACAGTGGACAGACATGCTAGGTAGTTTACAGGTACAGTGGACAGACATGCTAGGTAGTTAGCAGGTACAGTGGACAGACATGCTAGGTAGTTTACAGGTACAGTGGACAGACATGATGACTTCAGCCCTTGGCTCTTTTAAAGACCATAGGCTGTTGACGAATGAACTGCAGCTATGGTAGTAAATGAGTTTAGGTCAAGAAGCTGAATGTCTTTTGGTTTATGTTTTTATTTTGGTCTTGTTTGGTCGATTTTAGTATTCTTTGTGTCCTGAGATGAATCATATTATTTTTTTTTATAAATCATTGATAACTTCTCAAACCTTTGCCAAGTCGAACATCCTATATACAGTGATACATACTGCAAGTGTACCAGAGGATGATCATGAGATTCGGAAGTCATAATTGAGAAAGCATTGTGGTCTAATGGTTAGTGCCCCTGACTGACCCCGACACACACACACACACACACACACACACACACACACACACACACACACACACACACACACACACACACGTGGTCTAATGGTTAGTGCCCCTGACTGACCCCGACACACACACACACACACACACACACACACACACACACACACACACACGTGGTCTAATGGTTAGTGGCCCTGACTGACCCCGACACACACACACACACACACACGTGGTCTAATGGTTAGTGCCCCTGACTGACCCCGACACACACACACCACACACCACACACACACATTTACCAGAGTCAGCATGGGTTCGAATCTGACCCATAACCCTTCTGACTCTGACCTTTCCTGTTGTCTCGTCACTGTCCTATCTGTTCAATAAAACCAAGAATAACTAAAGGAGTGGGATTTTCCACCCATTAAAAAATATATATATTCCAAATAAATAGATGAAACATTTCATGGTAACCTTTTGTCGAGGTAATGTGGATTGGTTCTGAGGATAATGGTTGTAAGTGATTTGAAATATCCTAGATAATTTTTGATTGTTAATCAAATAAGCCTAAATTATTTCTGGATTTCTTCTGTAATCGAACTCTACTATGAGTAAGAAAAAATATGTTTGATGCTATGGTGTTAGTTCCTTACTAGATGGTAAGTATAAGCATAGCTTTTAGAATTAAGATTCAGAGATTTCCATTCAATTTTTGACACACATAATCTTGAAAGTCTGTGATTAACACATCCTATATCCAAATGAATTTCTACAGTTATTGTGGTGTCGTACATAGGAGACCCATGTAAAACTCTATTGTGGTGTCGTACATAGGAGACCCATGTAAAACTCTATTGTGGTGTCGTACATAGGAGACCCATGTAAAACTATTGTGGTGTCGTACGTAGGAGACCCATGTAAAACTCTATTGTGGTGTCGTACATAGGAGACCCATGTAAAACTCTATTGTGGTGTCGTACATAGGAGACCCATGTAAAACTCTATTGTGGTGTCGTACATAGGAGACCCATGTAAAACTCTATTGTGGTGTCGTACATAGGAGACCCATGTAAAACTCTATTGTGGTGTCGTACATAGGAGACCCATGTAAAACTCTATTGTGGTGTTGTAGGCCAAATTTTCAAATGGAAGGTAAATCAAATTGAATGAAAAAGATGTGAACGCTCCTCCTGAAGCATATGAGAGGTTTCACACGAGTCTTTCATCAAACTTGTCTTCTTGAAAACGACTAGCCTACTTAGTACTCTGATATTCAGTATCGTTCAATTTGAAAAAACGTGATGCCAAGATCAGCCATGTGTGGCATCGATCAAAACAATACATGTGACTTTGTTTTTACCAACATAATGGTACTTTTAAACTGGGTAAATGTTACGATGGCAATGGGCCTACTCTCAATTTAGGTGAATGCATATTCAGTAGGAGTGTTTCATGCATCGAGTTGTTGAGCATGTGTAACGGATGTGAAATGGCTAGCTAGTTAGCGGGTGCTTTTGTGGAGCGATGGGTAACGACGCTTCGTGGGTGACTGTTGATGTGTGCAGAAGGTCCCTGGTTCGCGCCCGTGTCGGGGCGAGGGGACGGTTTAAAGTTATACTGTTACACATGATTTGCCAGATCTCTCCATTTTGGGATTCTTATAAACCTACGGCGTAACAACACTTGCGTAGAAGCATCACTACAGCATGTCACGCCTATATGTAAAGGACATCATGTAGGTATTGCTGTTAGTTTGGCCATATAACATATATTCAATGCAAATGGGTCTAACGTTAACGTCTTGATTTTGTGATCACGGAAGCTTATGAAACTTGTATTTTTAGTCATTTTCCATTATCTGGAAATAATAATTTTTTTTCAGCTGTCAAGACCCATCTCTTAATAACTCAGCTGCCAGGATGAATTTCGAAACGACTCAGTTGGCTAGTTCAGATATCTGTCAAAGAAATTGGCGGATTGTAACTTGATCCTACTACTACAATTGGTTAGAGGTGAGGCTGTAACTCTGCTCCCTTTTCACATCTCCCTCCAGTATCACTTACTGCTGTTTACTGCTACAATGACAATGACATTTGCTACCAAGCCATAAATGTGCATAATATCTAACAAGGAGAGCGAGGATGGGGAAAAAGATGAAACAACGATGCTCGTTCTGGCTGAAATGACTCAAATCTGTCCGTAGTTTGATAAGTGAGAATGCACACGCTGATCTACAATTTTCTTGGTCCATAAACGTACAGGAAGATTCTTAGGTAGCTAAACCTATTGCCAACCTTTTTTTATTTTTTTTATTTAGGCATTTTAAAACACTTCCATCTTTCCCTATTACGACAATCATCTAATCCGACGATCAACTGTCAATTTACGGATGCAATTGCGGCTGGTCAGATCAGCACACCAGTAAATAGCTAACGTTACACCGTAAATCAGATGGCTCATTGCCGAAGATGGTGCATGTTCAAAATGATAACCAGCTAACGTTAGCTAGCTACGTTGGCTATTAGCTTCTAGCTGATATCTTAGCACTGTGTTTATCCAGCTAGCTAGCATAGTAGCTAATATAGTTAGCTAGCTAACACCACAGATGAAAGGGTTAGTTATTGTAATCTTTGCTAACAGGTCTCATAGCTATCTGCTTAGCTAGCTAGCTTGCTTATTTCATGCATGTCCGGGCACGTCGACACAAGCCTTGTTATTAGTGAATTAACAAAATTAATATAATTGGATTTTGGTCACTGTCAGTTCAACCATTTCTCTATACTGCACCTTTCTGTTGGAGAATACGATAGCTTGCTGCTGATTTTTCCAGCTAGACATTGTGTAATGCTCAGGCGGTGAGTGGCGGCTGGCATTAGAGAGACTATCTGCAAAGCCGATAGAGAACGGCCGATTAATCTAGAAAAGGACAATATCATCCCGATATATCGGCTCGGCCGATTTATCGTTCGTTCTCTAATTTCTGATGCAAATAACTGATATGACTTGATAATATGCACTTCCACAGTCCAGTTGATAACAATTTGTGAAGCTATTTTTACAAACAGCACCATGTTAAAGTTTTGCTATATAATGTTATTCTCATGTATTTAGCAAATAAAGGAACAACATGTGCCTCCTGAAACCCTTTTTCAATCCAGCCCTACTCCTTGTAACTGGTCTGATTCGTTGGATTTAATTGTCCATGTGTTTTAATTGAATCAATCTGTTCGTATATAATTAATCTCAACCGGCACCAGATTCACAGCTGAAACGCTCAAGGGGGAGGTCTGCCAAAACTATTATTATTATTAAGATGACTCGTTAGATAGTCTATTTACAAAAATATTAACTCAACAATTGTAAATATTTTACTGAGTTACAGTTCATATAAGGAAATCAGTCAATTGAAATACATTCATTAGTCCCTAATCTATGGATATCAAGTGACTGGGAAAACAGATATGCATCTGTTGGTTGCTGATACAGTATCTGTATAAAAGAAGTAGGGACGTGGATCAGAAAACCAGTCCGTATCTGGTGTGACCACCATTTACCTCATGCAGCGTGACACATCTCCTACATATAAAGTTGATCAGGCTGTTGATTTGTGTCCTGTGGAATGTTGTCCCAATCCTCTTCAATGGCTGTGCGAAGTTGCTGGATATTGGCGAGAACTGGAACACGGTGGCATACATGCCGATCCAGAGCATCCCAAACATGCTCTATGAGTGACATGTCTGTTGAGTATGCAGGCCATGGAAGAACTGGGACGTTTCCAGGCATTCTGTACAGCTCCTTGCGACATGGGGACGTAAATTATCATGCTGAAACAGGAGGAGATGGTGGTGAATGAATGGCATGACAATGAGCACACTTCTCCACTGCGCCAGTGGCCATCGGAAGGTGAGCATTTTCCCACTGAAGTCGGTTACGACGCTGAACTGCAGTCAGGTCAAGACCCTGGTGAGGACGACGAGCACACACATGAGCTTCCCTGATATGGTTTATAACAGTTTGTGCAGAAATTCTTTAGTTGTGCAAACCCACAGTTTAATCAGCTGTCTGGGTGGCTGGTCTCAGACCACCACGCAGGTGAAGAAGCTGGATGTGGAGGTCCTGAGCTGATGTGGTTACACGTGGTCTGCGTTTGTGAGGCCGGTTGGACGTACTGACAAATTCTCTAAAACGACGTTGAAGGCGGCTCATGGTAGAGAAATTAACATCTGGCAACAGCTCTGGTGGACATTCCTGCAGTCAGAATGCTAATTGCACGCTCAACTACGCTCCCGCAACTACACAGACATCTGTGGCATTGTGTTGTGTGATAAAACTGCACATTTTAGTGGCCTTTTATTGTCCCCAGCCCAAGGTGCACCTGTGTAATGATCATGCTGTTTAATCAGCTTCTTGATATGCCACACCTGTCAGGTGGATGGATTATCTTGGCAAAGAAGAAATGCTCACTAACAGGGATATAAACAAATGTGTGCACAAAATTTAAGAGAAATAAGCTTTTTGTATCTATGGAACATTTCTGGGATCTTTTATTTAAGCTCATGAAACATGAGACCAACACTTTACATGTTGTTTCTATTTTTATTCAGTGTATTAGAAATTGTTACAGCTACACTACACCAGGAAACAACTCACTCAGAAGTTGAATGGGATTGGACATTATCATGCTACAGGCTTTGGGTCAATTCCATTTCAATTCTGAAAGTAAACCAAATTCCATATTTCCCTCATTGAAAAGCAATGAAGAGAATTGGAATTGGAATTTCAGTGTACTTTTTGAATTGAAATAGAATTTACCTCCAAACCTGCTGGAACTCACTCCTCCATTAGCTTTGTGCTGTTAGTAACAAGGTATCCTCATCCCCAGGCTATTGATACAGAATATAGTCAGAGTGCAGTCTGGTGGACGAGGTGCAAGGGGGATCATCTGTCAGGGCGCCTTTCGGCATGCCGTGGTAATTTCTTTAGCACTAAATCGGTAGGGGAAGTGACTGCCCTTACCGAAAAGCAGGCTTCTGGCAAACTTTTGACCAATTTTCTCATTTTCCCATGCAAATTAGTTTTGTGGCAAACTGTTGCGGTAAATTTGCGACTTGTGAACTTCTGGTAAACAATTCTGGGAAACTTGTGGCTAACATTCTACTGTTTGCAGCAAATTTGCTGCAAACTCAGTATGAATATGTAAGTTAATTCAGGTTTTTGGTTACTGTGTGTTAACAACATTGAAATGCATCTACAAAACCAAATCACACACAATTGTAAATGAACGTGCTTCTCACAGAGAACTGAACATATTAAATGTAGTAAATATACTAAACATTCAATGTATTCAATGTCGTAACAGATCAATATCATCAGTTGATGACGTTGCAATGCTTCATACTGAAACTGTCATTCTCTATTTCTTTCAGCAAGGAAACAATGTTTCTGCCTTGTATAAATGCTATATAAACAAACGATGGACTTAGGCCTACTAAATGTACCTTTTTTAAATATGTGGCCAACTGTTCCTAGAGTACAATATTTGTCTCTTGCCAAGCCTCAACACAATTGATTTAAACTAATCAACTAATTATGATATTTTATCTCGACTGGGGACTTCATCATTAAAGAGCCAGTTGTCTTCTACTGTAGTTGTCTCTTCTTCCTGACTCAAGTGTATATGGCTTGGGTGGAAGTATGGCAATATGCCAATTCAAATAATATTTCCTAAATGAATTGTTAACTTGCATCTCAACGCCATGCATGTAAGAAGCCTTGACCTGGTGAACACACATTTCTCTGTCTTCAGTTTGATTGAAGGCCTCAATCTGTATTTTTGCCTTGTACCTGATCGCTTCTAGAAAGAGGATTAGGAACAAGTGATGAAGATGAGCTACCTACTAGTTTAAAAGCAATTAAATATTTAATTGTTACAAAGAATGAAAGTATGGACTACATTTTATGAGAATAGTACATGCATTTACTTACTGTATCAAGCTTGAAGACAAATGCTTTTTTGAGTTATAAATGAGTATGATTTAGTGCATCCCAAACGTCTTTCCGGGGTGTCGATGCATCCTTCTCCCAATACAGCCTCTTCCCACACTACGGGTAGAGAGAGGGTATCCATCTGCGAAAGTGAAGTCTCGCTTTGATGTCAAGTCAGCTCATATTGTTGCTACCTTAGCTGTTGTGCTAGCTAACATGCTACTGCACAATGACACTAGCATATTGACATGCATATTGATTTTAAAAGACAGGAAACGTATTCGCCTAAAAAAAAGTGTTTAGGCAAATCGTTAGCTAGGTAGCTTTCACATTAATTGTGCAAAAAATATGATTGCTAAAGTTAGCTAGCTTAGCGCTAGCCAATCGGTGGCGCTGACTGATTTGAAACTGGGGATCAACTAAATGTGTTTCACTCTATCCTATAAAACATGACATTGCTAACCAAGCATCAATTAGCTAACATAATTTAAGTATATTAGGAAGTTTAATTAAGTTAGACACTCACTGGACAACTTTGGTAGGTAGGTAGCTAGCTAGCTAGATAGCTTGGTTTCCATTTTCCAACATTTTCTAATCCCCCTGATTGGTCATCAATGGTTACTGGTCTTGGAACTCGTGTTCACCAGAAACGGCTTCTGGTAAACTATTTGCCACTATTGGCAATAGATATTGTTGCCACAGGTTTGCAACAGACTCCAGTACAATATTGAGAATTTTTGGCCAGAAAACAACCTCTGGCAAACCTTTTGCCACTCGTGGCAATAAATATTATTGTTGCCAAAGGTTTGCCACAATTTCACCACTAGTGTCAAAAAAAGCTGTGTACATTTTGTGGCACACCATGTAGTTTGCAGCAAATTTGCCACAAAGTAGCTTTGTGTAAGTGTGATTTTGAATATCAAAATATTTGAAGCATATTAAAGTAGTATTTATTAAACCGTATCAGAGGCTAATATAAGAAGGCTTCACTTCAGTTTGCTACTTTTACTATATATATTTTAACTTGTACTTTCCAACTTGTTTAACAGGGCTGTAGCTGTACTATAGTACTAGCTGTAAATAAATGGGATTACGACAAAAATGCTTAGATAAATTGACTAAATTCATATTGTGTTTTTTTTATACATAGTTTTGGAGCATTTGATGTGATTTAACGACCTAAACACAACATTTAAAGTTAGACTTATCACAATGGTATGATTTTTAAGATTTAAAACGCTTCATGTTTTTATTGTTGGCTCTTGTCCTTTGAAACATACTATAGTTAGCGCAAGTTTCTACAAATCAGTTGTTAAGGAAATTGCTATAATTCACTACAGGCATCTGTTATTAAGGAAATGGCTATATCCACTACAGGCATCTGTTATTAAGGAAATGGCTATATCCATCTGTTATTAAGGAAATGACTACATCCATCTGTTATTAAGGAAATGACTACATCCATCTGTTATTAAGGAAATGACTACATCCATCTGTTATTCAGGAAATGGCTACATCCATCTGTTATTCAGGAAATGGCTACATCCATCTGTTATTAAGGAAATGACTACATCCATCTGTTATTAAGGAAATGACTACATCCATCTGTTATTAAGGAAATGGCTATATCCATCTGTTATTAAGGAAATTGTTACATCCATCTGTTATTAAGGAAATGGCTACATCCATCTGTTATTCAGGAAATGGCTACATCCATCTGTTATTAAGGAAATGGCTACATCCATCTGTTATTCAGGAAATGGCTACATCCATCTGTTATTAAGGAAATGGCTACATCCATCTGTTATTCAGGAAATGGCTACATCCATCTGTTATTAAGGAAATGACTATATCCATCTGTTATTAAGGAAATGGCTACATCCATCTGTTATTAAGGAAATGGCTACATCCATCTGTTATTAAGGAAATGACTACATCCATCTGTTATTAAGGAAATGACTACATCCATCTGTTATTAAGGAAATGGCTACATCTGTTATTCAGGAAATGGCTATATCCATCTGTTATTCAGGAAATGGTTGGGGAGGTTAAATAACTTGCCTGATTTTGGCCTTTTCTAACTTGCGTTTAGAACTGAAGAGTTTTTAGTCAGAATTCACTTATTGCTTCATTTATTTACGAAATACTTCAGACTCAAAGACTATTAAGGTCCAACTTGTGTATACCGGTGTTGTTACTCCCTAACTAGTAGACTATCTTCTATTTTTCTTTTTAGTAGGGCAACTAGGGCAATATAATGAAATGAGTTGTTTCAACTTGGTGTCCTACCAAAGTGGAACCACGATGAACACAAAAGGTGTTGATGAAATGTAGTTGTTGCTCTTGCAGTAGGCTGGCTTGTGTATCAACTCGCTGGCTTCTGAAGTCATAACTGTCTCTCTAAATGCTTTGATCGTGGCTTTATACCAAAGGGACATCCTCTCAACTGAGGTGTCGTAATGACATCTGACATTGTTTGCATGCCAACGTCTTTTTAAAGCTATTTTATGTCGTCTCATGTCGTGTCATTCTTTGCGATTTGTCGTGATTTGTACAAGTGTTGTTTGATTAACCTAACCTATTTGAACGCCTTCTCTCCCGACACCGAAACCCTTCCCACACCCTCTCTCTCTCTCTCTCCCCTCCTGACCCCTAGCTCCTTGCCGTTCCGAGGCCTAACCGTTGCAGTCTCTTCTCTGTATAATTTAGGGTTACATTCCACAAAGCAAATGGGAGATGGACACTTCTGATGCGAAACTAGGTAGGTATTCCCTCTTACTAATGTACATGATGTTCACTAACCACTCTAGCTTCCAGTAATGTTCCTGTTGCGCCACAGTGATATGCTCTTCAACTTCATGATCTAAGCCATTGGTTTTCAAACCTCTCGCCGGGGACCCCCCCCCCCCCAGACGATTTCACAATTTTGTTGTAGCCCTAAACTAGCTCACCTGATTTTAAGTAGTTCAATGTCTTGATAACTAGTTGGCAAGTTGAATCAGGTGTGCTAGCTCTGGAATGGTTCATATACATGGACTGGCTGGAGATCCCCCTAGGAGAGGTTTGACACCTGTTGTCTAAACAGTTTCCAGTCTCCTGTTTATTATAAGCAGACGTGCTGAATACAAATGATCTGATCAAAAACACACAAGTGTGATTCAAAATAGTACATTTCAAATAAATAACATCAATTCCATATTTACAATTACCATTTGCGCTTGCTTTAAACTGCACACAGTTTGAAGGGCAAAAAAAAAAAAAAAAGGTGCTCAATTTATCCTTGCTTCAATATCAAAATGAGAGGAGGCGACTCTTTGATTTGAGGGGATCCTTGGTAATAAAACCGGACAACATGTCAACTTTCTAAAAGAACATTCTAAATATTTATAGACAGAAAAAGGAAATGGCAAAATACAGAATCTAAGGAGCACGGTCATCGTCGTCACGGTGACCGTGATATCGGTGGGTCATCGTCGTCACGGTGACCGTGATATCGGTGACGTAGCATAGTGTTTATTATTTTTGCTGAGTCGTGAGGTGACGTGGCGAGCGCTCTTCTCCTTACAGACAAGCTGGACGGCCTGGTGATGGGGGGGAAGAGGAAAAGGGAGGGAGATGACTTTCAGCTAACGGACGACTACGCCACACGCCACTCTGAGCCTGGCAAGAAGAGGGTAAAGTGGCATACCATATTTATATTCTTGTCTTGTTTCTCTTTAACAAACCATGAAATATTGATTGTTTGACATTTCCCAAAACATCTCCATCATGTCGCGTCTTATTTATTATATTGTTTTATATAACTTTTATTTATTTAGGCAACTCTTCTTATTTACAATGACAGCCTGACTGACTATAGAGATATGTGATCGTTTGACCAGTAACAACATCTCTATAATCCAAGGCGCCTGGAGAATTTCATCACAAAATCTGGATTATCTATTGGTGAAAAATGTGGTTTTGATCGTGTGCTCCCTAAATACTATTTCGCAATATTACTAGAATATTTAACTTGAAATACAATGTCAGACCAGCTAGCTAGCATGAACATAGCGTGCCTACACCTCGTCCATTTCCTGCTCGTGACCCCGCTGGATGTTTTCCTTCCTGTCGTCTAGGTTCGCTGGGCTGACCTCGAAGAGCAGAAGGACGCCGAACGCAAGCGCGATATCGGCTTTGTGGTGGGTCAAACAGACTGGGAGAAAATCACCGACCAGAGCGGACAGATAGCTCAGAGAGCTCTCAACCGCACGAAGTATTTCTAGTAACAGAAGATCATTGCCCTCACCCCGTGCTTCTTGGTTTATAGGTATGTCCATTACATTCTATTAATAATCTAATTTGATACGGTATTGTTGTGTTTTTGGAGGGGCATTGACGTAATGATGTGTCTTTGTTTATTACAGTTAGGAGAGAGGGCTAGTAGTTATTTTGACTTAATTTGGGAGTTATGAAACAGCTGTTCTATGTGAAAGCACCCAATAAAATGTGATTTGATTAGAAGTAACTACTAATTTTTGGAGAAAAGCAATGACTTAAATCTTGACTGAGGGAATGCATCTACACTGAACGAAAATATAAACGCAACATGCAACAATTTCAATGATTTTACCGAGTTACAGTTCATAGAAGGAACTCAGGTCAATTGAAATAAATTCATTAGGCCCTAATCTATGGATTTCACATGGCTGGGAATACAGATATGCATCTGTTGGTCACAGATACAGATACTTTTTAAAAACAAGTAGGGTTGTGGATCAGAGAACCAGTCCGTATCTGGTGTGACCACCATTTGCCTCATGCAGCACGACACATCTCCTTCACATAAGAGTTGATCAGGCTGTTGATTGTGGCCTGTGGAATGTGTACAGATCATTGAAACATTGGGCTGTGTGTTGAAACATGAGGTGATGGCAGCGGATGAATGGCACGAAAATGGGCCTCGGGATGTCGTCACGGTATCTCTCTGCATTCAAATTGCAATCGATTAAAATGCAATTGTGTTCATTGTCTGTAGCTTATGCCTGCCCATACCACCCCACCGCCACCATGGGGACCTCTGTTCATAACGTTAACATCAGAAAACAGCTCGCCCACACAACGCTATACATATATTATATATGTCATCTATATATATATATCTATATGTCATCTGCCCGGTACAGTTGAAACCGGAATTCATCCATGAAGAGCACACTTCTCCAGCGTGCCAGTGGCCATCGAAGGTGAGCATTTGCCCACTAAAGTCTGTTACGACGCCGATCAGGTCAAGACCCTGGTGAGGATGACAAGCACGCAGATGAGCTTCCCTGAGACGGTTTCTGACAGTTTTTGGAGAACTTCTTTGGTTGTGCAAACCAACAGTTTCATCAGATGTCCGAGTGGCTGGTTTCAGAAGATCCCGCAGGTGAAGAAGCTGGATGTGGAGGTCCTGGGCTGGTGTGGTTACACGCGGTCTGAGGTTGAGGCCGTTTGGACGTACTGCCAAATTCTCTAAAACAACATTGGAGGCAGCTTATGGAAGAGAAAGTAACTGGCAACAATTACATTCTCTTGCAACAGCTCTGGTGGACATTCCTGCAGTCAGCATGCCAATTGCAGAATCCCACAAAACTTGAGACATCTGTGGCATTGTGTTGTGACAAAACTGCACATTTTAGTGGCCGTTAGTCCCCAGCACCTGTGTAATGATCATGCTTTTTAATCAGTTTCTTGATGTGCCACCTGGTCAGGTGGATGTATTATTTTGGCAAAAAGAGAAATGCTCACTAACAGGAATGTAAACAAATTTGTGCACAAGATTTGAGAGGAAATGGAACCTTTTCTGGGATCTTTTACTTCACACTTTTAAATGTTGCGTTTTATTTTTGCTCAGTGTAGTTAAATTGTCACAATTTTATTACATTATAAAAAAAAAAACATTTTATTTTATTTTCATCCGTTGTCTGTTATGTTTTCCTAATTTTGGAAGATGTATTGTCATTGTAAGATCATTCATTGAAAAAATCATTTGGATGGATGTATCAGATTACCCCTTTTTGTTTGTTATATATGTTGCATATATTTCAATCAGTTTTCATTTTTTTTCCTCTAGGTCTGCAGACTGAATATCAGAAGATATCAGGACTACACACTCTACAACAGGCCTGACGTTTAGGAAATCCATAGCTGTTTATTCCATTATTAGAATACAGGATATAGTTTTCTGTTTGCGTTAGACATTCTTGATGTTCATTTAGAATATTTGTAGTTTTTTTTTTATTGTCTTTCATCCTTTCGATTTGGTAAGTTCTTGCACCAGTGTGCTTCTCATTTTATACTGTACAAGCTGTAATGTCTACGTGTATGTTAGCACTGTTGCTTATTTTAAGAAATAAACTGAAGAAACAATAAAGGTTTCACACACACAAAACAACCAGGAGAGTCTCATGTGAGTGGTCATATGGGCTACGTCATGGAGAGTCTTCTGTGATGTCTGTTTTCATGTGAACCACATTCAGTAGAACCTCAAAGATACAAAACCTAATTTTTTTTTTTTTTTTGTCTCTTCAAAGTTACAAACATTTCAGTGTTTCAAAACAACCTCAGTTTCCCGGTGAGTTCGTATCTCTAAGGTTCTACTGCGTTACAGGAAGTATGTAGCCTAGGTTAGAGTGGTGGAACCGGAAGGTTCTTGGTTCAAGCCCTGAGCCAGGCGATGAAGTGGAAACTGGACTGCTGGTGTCTAAGCCACTGGCTGCCATTCTGCCCATGAGCAAGGAACTCTCAAACTGCTACACGGAGGCTGCGCTGTGTCTTACCCTTTGCCTCTAAGTGCATGTGTGTGTCGGGGGGGGGGGGGGGGTGGGTAACGCAAAATGAAATTAGTTTTCAGTACTCAATCAAACCACATAGTATCACTTTATTTTTAATTTGATTTTAATTCAAAATCTGTTACCTCATTTGCATTTCACATAACTTAAATCTATAAACTTTTTAAGAAAGTTCACACTCATTGTTTCTTGCAACAAATAAAATACTGAATTGAAAGTCCAGTATATATTTTGTGACGTTACATGATCTTACAAATAAATAAACAATCCGTGTTATAACGTGACAGTCACACAGAATCACCTTGCTTGTGAAACACAACCCCCAAAAAATATGAAGTTTCTGATAATGGTAAATTCTACACTATCACCTTGCTAACTGAAGAAAATACCGTGTTCCTAATATTGAATGAAGATGCCCTAATAGGTATCGAGCCAAAAAGAAAACCAAGCCATCAATGGTCATCAACATCTCTCTTTTTCACAGTTGAGTTTATTTTATTTTTACAGGGACAGTGCACGTTAATCAACGTTTCAGTAAAAGTGACGGTTTTAGCCAGCCGGCTAATTTTCAACCGCAGTCCCTGGGCAGGTTATTAGCCTGGCTCTCGTCAGCAATATCAAGCATTACCGGCCCTAACTCCACCAAAGAGGCTTTCTACTTCTTCTGTATTCTCGTCACATGACTTTTATTCCTATTGCTAATTGACAAATTAATTCTGACTACACAAGATATAATATCCAGACCTGTCTGTTTTCTGACCTGTCAATCTGAGATTATCGTGGCACTGGTTATATGATCCTATTGAGGGAATATTGTCAATTATGACAATCTGAGAGGAATACACTGTATCCTGTAGTTGTGAATAGTTGTTGTTGTTACTGTATCAAATGTTCTGTACTGTAGCTCAAAGGCTGCATCCTAAATGACTCTCTATTCCCATTGTATAGTGCACTACTTTTGACCAGAGACCATAGGGGCTTGTCTCTGTGCTGCCACCTTTGTCTCACTGTATAGAAGGACATACTTCCTTTTTGAATTTAAACAACTGCTCTAATACTCTAGTGCTCAAAAAAAAAAAACTGTTTTAGCATGCGCAGCGTCATTGAGGACTTTCACTATTTTGGCGTTTTATTGAGGACTTTCACCATTTTGAAGTAGTCAACTGGGTGGGACTTCCTATGGGTTAAGGAAGGATCACACAATTTTTTATTCTGGTCATCACGAGGGATCAGTCAAATAATTATACTTGTGAGGAAATGTTCCATAACTGTGGGTGGCAGTACGTCACCAACCTTGTCTTTTATACCTGTACAAACAACACAGTCCAGATGGCAATATGCACCCTTTCAGTTTGTTTACCTACTCACAGGAAGTGGTAGAAGATAAAGGTACAACTTTAAAATGGAGATGGCCCGTGTGCTCACAGACGCCATAACGGGACAAATACAACATTGCGATCTCTATACATCTCTTTGCCCCAGCGATAGCTATTGTCCTATTGCTGTGTGATGGCGATTTTACTGAAGATACACAAGACCTAGATTTACATGCCTCTGAAGCATCTGCTTTGAGTGACAATCAACAGATGTCGCTGGCTATGAAGATATCACCTGAAGACCTGTTGAAGACCTTGTTCAATTAGCATAGCCCGATATGGGAGCTGAGATGTTTCCTGGGCAATGACTAGAACTTTCAGCAGAGTAACGTCAAGGTGAGTAATATTGAATTAAAAATGGGGTTAGTTATAGATTGTTTCTAATACTGAAATAGCTAATAAAGCACATTTCTACCAATCAATATGTAGTAGCTAATGGATATTTAGACTGAACAAAAAATATAAATGCAACAATTTCAAAGATTTTTACTGAGTTACAGTTTTATATAAGGAAATCAGTCAATTGAAATTAATTAATTTGGCTCTGATCTATGGATTTCACATGACTGGGAATACAGATATGCATCTGTTGGTCACAGATACCTTTAAAAAATGGACCTCAGGATCTCGTCACGGTATCTCTCTGCATTCAAATTGCCATCGATAAAATGATTGTGTTCGTTGTCCGTAGCTTATGCCTGCTCATACCGTAACCCCACCGCCACCATGGGGCACTCTGTTCACAACGTTGACATCAGCAAACCACACACCATACATGTTGTGAGGCCAGGTGGACGTACTGATAAACTATCTAAAATGCCGTTGGAGGCGGCTTATGGTAGAGAAATGAGCATTACATTATCTGACAACAGCTCTGGTGGACATTCCTGCAGTCAACATGCCAATTACATGCTCCCTCAACTTGAGACATCTGTGGCATTCTGTTTTGTGACAACTGCACATTTTAGAGTGGCATTTTATTGTCCCCAGCACAAGGTGCACCTGTGTAATGATCCAGCTGGATTATCTTGGAGAAATGCTCACTAACAGGGATGTAAACAAATGTGTGGACAACATTTTATAGAAATAAGATTTTTGTGCGTATGGAGCATTTCTGGGATCTTTTATTTCAGCTCATGAAACATGGGACCAACACGTCACATGTTGCGTTTTTATATTTCTGTTCTGTGTCATTCAACTGTCTTTCGTTTCAGCTGTATGAAGTGAAATGGGATTTTTCTACAGTGTATTTTTTTTTAAATATTGTTACTCTACAGTCGTGGCCAAAAGTTGAGAATGACACACATATTAATTTCCACAAAGTTTGCTGCTTCCGTGTCTTTAGATATTTTTGTCAGATGGAATACTGAAGTATAATTACAAGCATTTCATAAGTGTCAACGGCTTTTATTGACAATTACATGAAATTGATGCAAAGAGTCAATATTTGCAGTGTGGACCCTTTATCAAGACCTCTGCAATCCACCCTGGCATGCTGTCAATTAACTTCTGGGCCACATCCTGACTGATGGCAGCCCATTCTTGCATAATCAATGCTTGGAGTTTGTCAGAATTTGTTGGATTTTTGTTTGTCCACCCGCCTCTTGAGGATTGACCACAAGTTCTCAATGGGATTAAGGTCTGGGGAGTTTCCTGGCCATGGACCCAAAATATCGATGCTTTGTTCCCCGAGCCACTTAGTTATCACTTTTGCCTTATGGCAAGGTGCTCCATCATGCTAGAAAAGGCATTGTTCGTCACCAAACCGTTCCTGGATGGTTGGGAGAAGTTAATCTCAGGGGAGGTGTTGGTACCATTCTTTATTCATGGCTGTGTTCTTAGGCAAAATTGTGAGTGAGCCCACTCCCTTGGCTGAAAAGCAACCCCACACATGAATGGTCTCAGGATGCTTTACTGTTGGCATGACACAGGACTGATGGTAGCGCTCACCTTGTCTTCTCCGGACAAGCTTTTTTCCGGATGCCCCAAACAATCGGAAAGGGGATTCATCAGAGAAAATGACTTTACCCCAGTCCTCAGCTGTCCAATCCCTGTGCCCTTTGCAGAATATCAGTCGGTCCCTGATGTTTTTCCTGGAGAGAAGTGGCTTCTTTGCTGCCCTTCTTGACCCCAGGCCATCCTCCAAAAGTCTTTGCCTCATTGTGCGTGCAGATGCACTCACACCTGCCTGCTGCCATTCCTGAGCAAGCTCTGTACTGGTGGTGCCCCGATCCCGCAGCTGAATCAACTTTAGGAGAGGGTCCTGGCGCATGCTGGACTTTCTTGGGTACCCTGAAGCCTTCTTCACAAGAATTGAACCGCTCTTCTTGAAGTTCTTGATGATCTGATAAATGGTTTATTTAGATACAATCTTACTGGCAGCAATATCCTTGCCTGTGAAGCCCTTTTTGTGCAAAGCAATGATGATGGCACGTGTTTCCTTGCAGGTAACCATGGTTGACAGAGGGAGAACAATGATTCCAAGCACCACCCACTTTTTGAAGCTTCCAGTCTGTTATTCGAACTTAATCAGCATGACAGAGTGATCTCCAGCCTTGTCCTCATCAACACTCACACCTGTGTTAACGAGAGAATCACTGACATGATGTCAGCTGGTCCTTTTGTGGCAGGGCTGAAATGCAGTGGAAATGTTTTTGGGGGATTTTTTTGCATGGCAAAGAGGGACTTTGCAATTCATCTGATCACTTTTCATAACATTCTGGAGTATATGCAAATTGCCATCATACAAACTGAGGCAGCAGACTTTGTGAAAATGTATATTTGTGTCATTCTCAAAACTTTTGGCCGTGACTGTATACATGTCACATCAATTGCAACAATTTATGTTTTTACAAAAAAATTGTCTTGAGTAGAAAGAAGAAAAAAAAAAAGCTCACTTGTTTCCTTAAGACCATATGTGCTTTAATATTAAAGAATATTGTTCTTGTGGCTTTTTTTTGTCTCTGTGTCTTTTCCTTTGCCACAGTCTGCCTTCTGTCCTCTTGAAAGTTGGAGAACATTTATCTAATCAAATAATCCTAACATACTGCAACTACTTAATGTGCCTGTGAAATGCTTATTTCAATTGTATGTATTAAAAAAGAAACATGAACCAAGGCCTCTTGTATTGTTAATCGTGTTGATATAGCAAAACAATACACATTGTACAATTCATTATGCCTGTTTTAAAATGACATACTGGTTGATAAGGCTGTCTGCTCGACAGGCCAATTTCATTTTGATTCACATGTCTGTCGAACAGAAATGTAATTTGCCCAGAGATTCACACAACTACAGCCACTCGCACATGGCAGATCTTTCTGTTTGTGGCATGCTGCTGAAGACCAGACTGCAGTTACTATGGTATTTAGCTGTAGGGCTAATGCAGTTAATATGCTATTTAGCTGTAGGTCTACTGCAGTTAATATGGTATTTAGCTGTAGGGCTACTGCAGTTAATATGGTATTTAGCTGTAGGGCTAATGCAGTTAATATGGTATTTAGCTGAATATGCTATTTAGCTGTATGCCTACTGCAGTTAATATGGTATTTAGCTGTAGGTCTACTGCAGTTAATATGCTATTTAGCTGTAGGTCTACTGCAGTTACTATGGTATTTTAGCTGTAGGGCTACTGCAGTTAATATGGTATTAAGCTGTATGCCTACTGCAGTTAATATGGTATTTTTCAGATGCTTTTATCCAGAACTGTCAACATTGATAGTGACACACATATTCAGTAGACGCCTCTGGCACAAAGAAAGTCCCATGAGGGGAAATATTTATACATAAAGGATTTAAACACACCTTTCTGACTAGGAGTCTTTTCTTACCCGTGCATTTGTTTACAAGTTTCCTCTTCCCTCATTTTTTAAATTATTTTTTTTAAAGGAGGAGAGAAATCGTGGAAATCAAATTGCGAAAAGGTCTACGTTGTGAGGTGAGCTTTTTGACAGATGCATAAATTCAGTGGGACATGCAGCGAAATAGTTTGTTTTTTAATACAGCGCCAATCATCCTGGGTTAAATTCCTCTCTGTCTGGCTCTCTCTATGTTGTGAAGGGGGCTTTGAATTCAGCTGGTACGTCACTGTCCAGTTTACAGATGACCTTATAGATTACTTTCTTCCAGGATGGGTCTGAGTCTCTGGCCAGAGAGATGGCTATGTAAAACTCCTGTAGTGTGATCTCAGCCACCTCAAGAAACCTGTCAGGGACCTGTGGATAAAAGGCACAATCGGTTAGATTTCAAAAGGGCAATCTGCAATTCAAACAAAGCCGCAACCATTTTGGATAAAAAGATGATGGGGGTCGAGAAATGTAACCATTTGCAAATGTATAGACAGAGCTATAGATGCAATGACTGACCATCCCTGAGATCAACATTATAGCTCTAACCTATACAGACCAAGGACTGTATGATGACATCTGAGTAGCATTTGAAAAATGTTCTGATATACAATGTAATTCTGTCACTTTTGTCAGACATGTTGATGGTAAGTTATACATGCTTTTTATGCCAAAATAAATGGATATTTCTTCAGCAGGTAATGTATTCCTTTCTGTGGATCTTTGGCACCCTCTGTTGTTCTAAATGACGTGTAGTGTCATGTGCTCAGTGGCCTGAGGAGATCACAATGCTTGGGGTAAGTAAACAGGCTGGCAGCAGGCTTGTTTGAAGGTTTACAGAGCAAAATAAACATTTCAGTCTCTGTTGATGGACTAATGAAAAGTATTATAGTCTCCAGCCAGCTTTAGCAAGCAAAACATCTGACAGAATATGCAACAACAACAAAAGTAATGAACTCTCCAACTCTACCCCTCTGAATGAACGTTGTACATCAGGCCCAAAATTATTGGCACCCGAGATAAAGATTAGCAACTACAACAACAAAAAATTGCAAATAAATAATACAAATGCTGAGTGATTGTACAATAAAAATGTATATATATTTTAGCACAGAGAAAGAGATTTACAACAAATTATCTGAAAGATGGGGTGGGTGAATATTGGTACCCCTGTTTTCAATACCTCACCGTGTGAGGATAATGGCACTGAGCATTTTTCTACAATGTTTTATGAGATTCTAGAACACAGTGGAAAGGATCTGACATCATTCCTCCATACAGAATCCAGACCCTTGATATTCATAGTCTGCGCTTACGGACTGTCCTCTTGGATTCAAACCACCGGTTTTCAATGGGGTTTAAGTCTGGAGACTGAGATTGCAAAATTGTGATTTTTTTTTGTGGTCAATTAACCATTTCTTTGTGAATTTTGATGTGTGCTTGGGGTTGTTGTCTTGCTGGAATATCCACTTGCAGCAAAGTTTCAGTCTTCTAGCAGAGGCAACCAGGTTTTGGGCTAAATTATCCTGGTAGTGGGTAAAGTTAATGATGCTGTTGACCTTAACAAAGGCCCCAGGACCATTGGAAGCAAAACAGCCCCATAACTTCAAAAGATACACCATCAAATTTGAGGTTATTTTCTGCATCATTCTAGTGTAATATCATCCAACAAATGTAAAAACAAATACCTGGAGTTCGCTAAACGGCATTGGCACTTGGATTGGAACCGGTGTTATTGTCAGATGACAATAGAGCTCTTTGGCCACGCACATCAGTGTTTGGTTTTGTTGTTGAAAGAATGATGCATTTGAAGAAAATAACCCCATGCCTACTGTAAAATACCCATAGGGAAAAAAGTACTACTGTTTTTGTTTGCACAAAAAACACTACACTGAATACTGTAGTATTTACTCTATGGTGTTTTTGTTGATATGATTGTAGTATAATGTAGTATTCACTGTAGTATTTTTGTGAACTACTGCAGTAGACTAGTATATACTGTAGTATTTTTGTGAACATTACTGCAGTAGCCTGTAGTATTCACCATGGTATTTATGTGAACATTACTGCAGTAGCCTGTAGTATTTACCATGGTATTTATGTGAACATTACTGCAGTAGCCTGTAGTATTCACCATGGTATTTATGTGAACATTACTGCAGTAGCCTGTACTATTCACCATGGTATTTATGTGAACATTACTGCAGTAGCCTGTAGTATTTACCATGGTATTTATGTGAACATTACTGCAGTAGCCTGTAGTATTTACCATGGTATTTATGTGAACATTACTGCAGTAGCCTGTAGTATTCACCATGGTATTTTTGTTTTATCTTACTTCTCTAGTTTTTATAAGGCTTTGTCCTTGAGGAAATCTACTGGACAAATATTAAAAGAGCAAATTGTCCAAAACCTATAAGTTAGACTGGGGTCTGACCAGCTCAGTTCATAGCTTCTACTCATTTCTCTAGCCTGTAGGGAACACAATATATAGACTATACTTGGCATGCAGGTTTCTTACTCATGGGTGGGGCACAAATTGGGATATGGGGGAGGGGAATGGGCAGGGCATATGCAAATTAATATTAGCATATCGATACAATTTGGCGTACAGTATACTACCAAATGCTATAGTAAGGAATAAATGACCGAGGTATACTACAGTGTGGAGTATAATATATTACAGTATACTACACAATTATACAGTAAGCACTACATGATCAAGGGATACTAGAGTAGTATAGTATTCAATAGTATACTACAGAATACAATATCATTCTATAGTAAGTACAAGAGTATTCTATAGTAAACTGTAATATTTTGTATGTGGGTATGGTGGTGGATCTTTGATGTTATGGGGCTATTTTGATTCGGGGCCCTGTTTTTGGCTTGTGACTTTCAAAACAAAACCTTTTTATAACGCATCTTTATAAACAAACAAAAGTGGGTTTTTGTTTTTGTTTATTTGTGTGTGTTCACCAACTCACCATACTGCATTGATCTTTATAGATGTGTACAGATATAACGCTCAAACAAAAATCTATGTGTTTAGACTTCCACTAAAATACAGTTCACTACATGACCAAAAGTATGTGGACACCTGCTCGTCGAACATATCATTCCGAAATCATGGACATTAATATGGAGTTTGTCCCCCCCTTTGCTGCTATAACAGCCTCCACTCTTCTTCGAAGGCTTTCCACTAGATGTTGGAACATTGCTGCGGGGACTTGCTTCTATTCAGCCACAAGAGTATTAGTGAGGTCAGGGACTGCGGTTGGGCGATTAGGCCTGGCTCGCAGTCGGCGTTCTAATTCATCCCAAAGGTGTTCGACGAGCTTGAGGTCGGGGCTCTGCAGGTTAGTCAAGTTCTTCCACACCGATCTTGACAAACCATTTCTGTAAGGACCTCGCTTTATACATGGGGGAATTGTCATGCTGAAACAGGAAAGTTACCATAAACTGTTACCATAAAGTTGGAAGCACAGAATCATCTAGAATGTCATTGTATGTTGTAGCGTTAAGATTTCCCTTCACTGGAACTAAGGGGCCTGAACCATTAAAAAACAGCTCCAGAACATTATTCCTCCTCCACCGAACTTTACAGTTGGCACTATGCATTGAGGCCGGTAGCATTCTCCTGGCATCCGCCAAACACAGATTTGTCCTTCGGACTGCCAGATGGTGAAGTGTGATTCATCACTCCAGAGAATGTATTTCCACTGCTTCAGAGTCCAATGGCAACGAGCTTTACACCACTCCAGCCGACGCTTGGCATTGCGCATGGTGATCTTAGGCTTGTGTGCGGCTGCTCGGCCATGGAAACCCATTTCATGAAGCTCCCGACAAACCGTTCTAGTGCTGACGTTGTTTCCAGAGGCAGTTTGGAACACAGTGAGTGTTGCAACCGAGGACAGATGAGTTTTACTCGCTTCAGTACTTGGCTGTCCCTTTCTGTGAGCTTTGGTGGCCTACCACTTTGCGCCTGAGCCGTTGTTGCTCCTAGACGTTTCAACTTCACTATAACAGCACTTACAGTTGACCGGGGAAGCTCTAGCAGGGCAGAAATTTGACAAACTGATTTGTTGGAAAGGTGGCATCCTATGACGGTGCCACATTGAATGTCACTGAGCTCTTCAGTAAGGCCATTCTACTGCCAATGTTTGTCTATGGAGATTGCATGGCTGTGTGCTCGATTGTATACACCTGTCAGCAACGGGTATGGCTGAAATAACCGAATCCACTAATTTGAAGATCTGTCCACATAGTGCCGTGTATCTTTTGTACTGGCAGACTTCTACTAACATACCTGTTGTACATGCAGACTTCCACTAACATACCTGTTGTACTGGCAGACTTCCACTAACATACCTGTTGTACTGGCAGACTTCTACTAACATACCTGTTGTACTGGCAGACTTCTACTAACATACCTGTTGTACTGGCAGACTTCTACTAACATACCTGTTGTACTGGCAGACTTCTACTAACATACCTGTTGTAGTGGCAGACTTCTACTAACATACCTGTTGTACTGGCAGACTTCTACTAACATACCTGTTGTACTGGCAGACTTCCACTAACATACCTGTTGTACTGGCAGACTTCTACTAACATACCTGTTGTATATGCAGACTTCCACTAACATACCTGTTGTACTGGCAGACTTCTACTAACATACCTGTTGTACTGGCAGACTTCTACTAACATACCTGTTGTACTGGCAGACTTCTACTAACATACCTGTTGTACTGGCAGACTTCCACTAACATACCTGTTGTACATGCAGACTTCTACTAACATACCTGTTGTACTGGCAGACTTCTACTAACATACCTGTTGTACTGGCAGACTTCTACTAACATACCTGTTGTACTGGCAGACTTCTACTAACATACCTGTTGTACTGGCAGACTTCCACTAACATACCTGTTGTACTGGCAGACTTCTACTAACATACCTGTTGTACTGGCAGACTTCTACTAACATACCTGTTGTACTGGCAGACTTCTACTAACATACCTGTTGTACTGGCAGACTTCTACTAACATACCTGTTGTACTGGCAGACTTCTACTAACATACCTGTTGTACTGGCAGACTTCTACTAACATACCTGTTGTACTGGCACACTTCTACTAACATACCTGTTGTACTGGCAGACTTCCACTAACATACCTGTTGTACATGCAGACTTCTACTAACATACCTGTTGTACTGGCAGACTTCCACTAACATACCTGTTGTACTGGCAGACTTCTACTAACATACCTGTTGTACTGGCAGACTTCTACTAACATACCTGTTGTACTGGCAGACTTCTACTAACATACCTGTTGTACTGGCAGACTTCTACTAACATACCTGTTGTACTGGCAGACTTCTACTAACATACCTGTTGTACTGGCAGACTTCCACTAACATACCTGTTGTACTGGCAGACTTCTACTAACATACCTGTTGTACTGGCAGACTTCTACTAACATACCTGTTGTACTGGCAGACTTCTACTAACATACCTGTTGTACTGGCAGACTTCTACTAACATACCTGTTGTACTGGCAGACTTCTACTAACATACCTGTTGTACTGGCAGACTTCCACTAACATACCTGTTGTACTGGCAGACTTCTACTAACATACCTGTTGTATATGCAGACTTCCACTAACATACCTGTTGTACTGGCAGACTTCTACTAACATACCTGTTGTACTGGCAGACTTCTACTAACATACCTGTTGTACTGGCAGACTTCTACTAACATACCTGTTGTACTGGCAGACTTCCACTAACATACCTGTTGTACATGCAGACTTCTACTAACATACCTGTTGTACTGGCAGACTTCTACTAACATACCTGTTGTACTGGCAGACTTCTACTAACATACCTGTTGTACTGGCAGACTTCTACTAACATACCTGTTGTACTGGCAGACTTCCACTAACATACCTGTTGTACTGGCAGACTTCTACTAACATACCTGTTGTACTGGCAGACTTCTACTAACATACCTGTTGTACTGGCAGACTTCCACTAACATACCTGTTGTACTGGCAGACTTCTACTAACATACCTGTTGTACTGGCAGACTTCTACTAACATACCTGTTGTACTGGCAGACTTCTACTAACATACCTGTTGTACTGGCACACTTCTACTAACATACCTGTTGTACTGGCAGACTTCCACTAACATACCTGTTGTACATGCAGACTTCTACTAACATACCTGTTGTACTGGCAGACTTCTACTAACATACCTGTTGTACTGGCAGACTTCTACTAACATACCTGTTGTACTGGCAGACTTCTACTAACATACCTGTTGTACTGGCAGACTTCCACTAACATACCTGTTGTACTGGCAGACTTCTACTAACATACCTGTTGTACTGGCAGACTTCTACTAACATACCTGTTGTACTGGCAGACTTCTACTAACATACCTGTTGTACTGGCAGACTTCTACTAACATACCTGTTGTACTGGCAGACTTCTACTAACATACCTGTTGTACTGGCACACTTCTACTAACATACCTGTTGTACTGGCACACTTCTACTAACATACCTGTTGTACTGGCAGACTTCCACTAACATACCTGTTGTACTGGCAGACTTCCACTAACATACCTGTTGTACTGGCAGACTTCCACTAACATACCTGTTGTACTGGCAGACTTCTACTAACATACCTGTTGTACTGGCAGACTTCTACTAACATACCTGTTGTACTGGCAGACTTCTACTAACATACCTGTTGTACTGGCAGACTTCTACTAACATACCTGTTGTACTGGCAGACTTCTACTAACATACCTGTTGTACTGGCAGACTTCTACTAACATACCTACCTGTTGTACTGGCAGACTTCTACTAACATACCTGTTGTACTGGCAGACTTCTACTAACATACCTGTTGTACTGGCAGACTTCTACTAACATACCTGTTGTACTGGCAGACTTCTACTAACATACCTGTTGTACTGGCAGACTTCCACTAACATACCTGTTGTACTGGCACACTTCTACTAACATACCTGTTGTACTGGCACACTTCTACTAACATACCTGTTGTACTGGCAGACTTCCACTAACATACCTGTTGTACTGGCAGACTTCCACTAACATACCTGTTGTACTGGCAGACTTCCACTAACATACCTGTTGTACTGGCAGACTTCCACTAACATACCTGTTGTACTGGCAGACTTCTACTAACATACCTGTTGTACTGGCAGACTTCTACTAACATACCTGTTGTACTGGCAGACTTCTACTAACATACCTGTTGTATTGGCAGACTTCTACTAACATACCTGTTGTACTGGCAGACTTCTACTAACATACCTGTTGTACTGGCAGACTTCCACTAACATACCTGTTGTACATGCCAACCACCCATAAACAATGTATTATGCATACCATTTTATCCTTTGATCAGATTGACTGTCTGATCCACCTGAGCAAACTTAAGATGTATTTATTGGTGAAGATATGCATTATAAATACATTATAGAGGTGAAGACATGAGCAGCACAATGAATACGAGCCTCTTACGACCATCCTGATCTTACATTCTGTTCCCGCTTTTCTTTTTTTTTTTTTTTTAATCGGTGTAAATCCACTTAGCAAAACAGAATGTAAACTCTCGAGATCAGGATGGTGACGTGAGGCTAAATGACGACACGAGCGAGATGTTTTTAGCCTACCTGAAAGTCATTGGCCTTGTTGTAGTGCATGTTGAGGGCTCTGAAGAGCTCCGAGTCTCTGCTCACTGCTACATCCCTCGCACTGTTAACCCCTTCCACTCGGGCCTGACGGGCAAACTTCTCCATCTGAATATAGTAGAACTCTCTGAAGTTGCTGAACCATTTAATCAGCTGGGACGTGATGCAGCGAGTGAGCTGTATGGGAACGCAAAGACACAAAACAGTTTGGGTAAGTACATTCTAAGTTAGTGATGCTTTTTTGTTATTTCATTTTGTAGCGTTTTATTTAGTTGGCGGGTGTGTGTGTGTGTGTGTGTGTTGGTCATCCCACTGTTTCGACTGACTTTGTCAATAAATCATGTAAGAACTATTTGAATAAAAGCAAATTGCCCACAGTTATGTGTTCAGTGATTGTTTTCAATGAGGGGATTTTTATCTCAACATTGGTTTGCCCGTTCAGGCATTCACAACGCCATAGGATAGGTCATTCATTAACAATATACTTTTATATACCTGGACATCGGAGAAAAAGGTTTTGAGTACGTTGGAACTAGGGTAGCGAGTATAGAAGAACATCAACTTGGCTTTCTTCAGGTGCTGTGTGGTCAGACCTTCCTACATGGCAGGTTATGGAGCTTAACACAATCAGGTGCTGTGTGGTCAGACCTTCCTACACGGCAGGTTATGAATTTGGGGCTCCCGACTTGTACAGCGGTCTAAGGCACTGCATCTCAGTGCAAGAGGCGTCACTGCAGTCCCTGGTTCAAATCCAGGCTGCATCACATCCGGCCGTGATTGGGAGTCCCATAGGGCGGCGCACAATTGGCCCAGCGTCGTCCGGGGTAGGCCGTCATTGTAAATAAGAATTTGTTCTTAACTGGCTTGCCTAGTTAAATAAAGGTTCAATTAAAAAAGGGGGGGGGGGGGAATGAAGCTAACACATTCAGGTGCTGTGTGGTCAGACCATGTCAGGTTATGTAGCTAACACAATGTACTCGAACCGTGCATACATCAGAATATGGATGGATGAAATATATATTGTATTCCTAGAGTGAATCATGTCCTGTACCCTTTCGATTGTTTTCATCACAAAATAGGTTTTCACTATATTGCTACACTTCATTATACCCGAAGCATAGACTTCCTTTGAAAACAAGCTTTCGGGTTCCTGAATCCTGACAATTCTTAAGACAGCTATTCTTTTACATCAATGTTTTTCCTCTGTTCTGCAATCATTAGACTACACTCAGATAGTAGAGGCAATTTCCTTAGGAGTAGAGATCACAAGATCAAAAGGGCAAATTCTCCTTGAAATGCATCCTACGGCTACTAATGCTTCCCCAAGCCTCCTAGATATTGTTCTCCTGGAAAGAGAAGAAGAACATTGAATATTTGTTTATGGACTATCCTTGTGGGCAGAGGAAGGTTATTATGATGAGACACTTCGCTAAACCTCAAAGACAGGCAAGAAGCTTTCTTAGACACGGTATTATTGATATGAGTTGTACTATATCAGAAGCCAGACTAAAGAAAGCCTACCAAAGAATCTCTTGGGTGGAAATGCCATGCATTTAAAAAACACAGTTCATGACCACAACATATAACACTGATTTTACTAATTCACTGACTAACTAATATTACTGACTATAACTCTAATATCAGAGGGTAGTGCGTACGGCCCAGTACATCACTGTGGGTAAGCTGCCTGCCATCCAGGACCTCTATACCAGGCGGTGTCAGAGGTAGGCCCTAAAAATTGTCAAAGATCCCAGCTAACCCAGACATAGACTGTTCTCTCTACTACCGCATGGCAAGCGATACCGGAGTGCCAAGTCTAGGACAAAAAGGCTTCTCAACAGTTTTTACCCCCAAGCCATAAGACTCCTGAACAGGTAATCAAATGGCTACCCGGACTATTTGCATTGTGTGCCCTCCCCCCCAACCTCTCTTTTTACGCTGCTGCTACTCTCTGTTTATCATATATGCATAGTCACTTTAACTATACATTCATGTACATACTACCTCAATTGGGCCGACCAACCAGTACTCCCGCACATTGGCTAACCGGGCTATCTACATTGTGTCCCACCTCCCGCCAACCCCTCTTTTACGCTACTGCTACTCTCTGTTCATCATATATGCATAGTCACTTTAACCATATCTACATGTACATACTACCTCAATCAGCCTGACTAACCAGTGTCTGTATGTAGCCTCGCTACTTTTATAGCCTCGCTACTGTATATAGCCTGTCTTTTTACTGTTGTTTTATTTCTTTACCTACCTATTGAAAGTACCATGCTCAGATTTCTAATGACATCTCAGATGTAATTATTTGCAATTATTTGTTTCATTGCAAACAACACACACTGATTTTACATTGGAGCAATATGAAACGGTGAAAACATAGGACTACTCTGTCATCTCCCTGTCATTTGTGTGGTATTAAAAAGATTCTGTTAATATGTAAATCAAATCAAAGTATATTTTTGTCACGTGTGCTGAATAAAACAGGTGTAGGTAGACCTTACAGTGAAATGCTTACTTACAGACTCTAACCAATAGTGCAAAAAAGGTATTAGGTGAACAAAAGTTAGGTCTACTTTCCCCCCCCCAGACAGAGTAGACCTACCTTTCCACCCCAGACAGAGTAGGACCTACCTTTCCACCCCAGACAGAGTAGACCTACCTTACCACCCCAGACAGAGTAGACCTACCTTTCCACCCCAGACAGAGTAGACCTAACTTACCACCCCAGACAGAGTAGACCTACCTTTCCACCCCAGACAGAGTAGACCTACCTTTCCACCCCAGACAGAGTAGACCTACCTTTCCACCCCAGACAGAGTAGACCTACCTTACCACCCCAGACAGAGTAGACCTACCTTACCACCCCAGACAGAGTAGACCTACCTTACCACCCCAGACAGAGTAGACCTACCTTTCCACCCCAGACAGAGTAGACCTACCTTTCCACCCCAGACAGAGTAGACCTACCTTTCTACCCCAGACAGAGTAGACCTACCTTTCCACCCCAGACAGAGTAGACCTACCTTTCCATCCCAGACAGAGTAGGACCTACCTTTCCACCCCAGACAGAGTAGACCTACCTTTCCACCCCAGACAGAGTAGGACCTACCTTTCCACCCCAGACAGAGTAGACCTACCTTTCCATCCCAGACAGAGTAGGACCACCTTTCTACCCCAGACAGAGTAGACCTACCTTTCCACCCCAGACAGAGTAGGACCTACCTTTCCACCCCAGACAGAGTAGGACCTACCTTTCCACCCCAGACAGAGTAGACCTACCTTTCCACCCCAGACAGAGTAGACCTACCTTTCCACCCCAGACAGAGTAGACCTACCTTTCCACCCCAGACAGAGTAGACCTACCTTTCCACCCCAGACAGAGTAGACCTACCTTTCTACCCCAGACAGAGTAGACCTACCTTTCCACCCCAGACAGAGTAGACCTACCTTTCCACCCCAGACAGAGTAGACCTACCTTTCCACCCCAGACAGAGTAGACCTACCTTTCCACCCCAGACAGAGTAGACCTACCTTTCCACCCCAGACAGAGTAGACCTACCTTTCCACCCCAGACAGAGTAGGACCTACCTTTCCACCCCAGACAGAGTAGACCTACCTTTCTACCCCAGACAGAGTAGGACCTACCTTTCCACCCCAGACAGAGTAGACCTACCTTTCCACCCCAGACAGAGTAGGACCTACCTTTCCACCCCAGACAGAGTAGACCTACCTTTCCACCCCAGACAGAGTAGGACCTACCTTTCCACCCCAGACAGAGTAGACCTACCTTTCCACCCCAGACAGAGTAGGACCTACCTTTCCACCCCAGACAGAGTAGGACCTACCTTTCCACCCCAGACAGAGTAGACCTACCTTTCCACCCCAGACAGAGTAGGACCTACCTTTCCACCCCAGACAGAGTAGACCTACCTTTCCACCCCAGACAGAGTAGACCTACCTTTCCACCCCAGACAGAGTAGGCCTACCTTTCCACCCCAGACAGAGTAGACCTACCTTTCCACCCCAGACAGAGTAGAACCTACCTTTCCACCCCAGACAGAGTAGACCTACCTTTCCACCCCAGACAGAGTAGACCTACCTTTCCACCCCAGACAGAGTAGAACTACCTTTCCACCCCAGACAGAATAGGCCTACCTTTCCATCCCAGACAGAGTAGACCTACCTTTCCACCCCAGACAGAGTAGGACCTACCTTTCCACCCCAGACAGAGTAGACCTACCTTTCTACCCCAGACAGAGTAGACCTACCTTTCCACCCCAGACAGAGTAGGACCTACCTTTCCACCCCAGACAGAGTAGACCTACCTATATATATATCTTCTTATTTAATTTAACCTTTATTTAACTAGGCAAGTCATCAAACATTATTGTCAGGCAGATGCCTTTGACTCTCCTCCTGAACTGCTACCGTAGCCCTACACAGCACAGCCACTGGTTAAGCTGCATAAAAACACCACTCGAACTAGCCTATAGGCTAGGAATCATGTGATTGAGACCACTCTAACTAGCCTATAGGCTAGGGATCGTGTGATTGAGACCACTCTAACTAGCCTATAGGCTAGGAATCATGTGATTGAGACCACTCTAACTAGCCTATAGGCTAAGGATCGTGTGATTGAGACCACTCTAACTAGCCTATAGGCTAAGGATCGTGTGATTGAGACCACTCTAACTAGCCTATAGGCTAAGGATCGTGTGATTGAGACCACTCTAACTAGCCTATAGGCTAAGGATCGTGTGATTGAGACCACTCTAACTAGCCTATAGGCTCGGGATCGTGTGATTGAGACCACTCTAACTAGCCTATAGGCTAGGAATCATGTGATTGAGACTACTCTAACTAGCCTATAGGCTAGGGATCGTGTGATTGAGACCACTCGAACTAGCCTATAGGCTAAGGATCGTGTGATTGAGACCACTCGAACTAGCCTATAGGCTAAGGATCGTGTGATTGAGACCACTCTAACTAGCCTATAGGCTAAGGATCGTGTGATTGAGACCACTCTAACTAGCCTATAGGCTAAGGATCGTGTGATTGAGACCACTCTAACTAGCCTATAGGCTAAGGATCGTGTGATTGAGACCACTCTAACTAGCCTATAGGCTAAGGATCGTGTGATTGAGACCACATTAACTAGCCTATAGGCTAGGGATCGTGTGATTGAGACCACTCTAACTAGCATATAGGCTAAGGATCGTGTGATTGAGACCACTCTAACTAGCCTATAGGCTAAGGATCGTGTGATTGAGACCACTCTAACTAGCATATAGGCTAAGGATCGTGTGATTGAGACCACTCTAACTAGCCTATAGGCTCGGGATCATGTGATTGAGACCACTCTAACTAGCCTATAGGCTGTGGATCATGTGACTGAGACCACTCTAACTAGCCTATAGGCTAAGGATCATGTGATTGAGACCACTCTAACTAGCCTATAGGCTAGGGATCGTGTGATTGAGACCACTCTAACTAGCCTATAGGCTAAGGATCGTGTGATTGAGACCACTCTAACTAGCCTATAGGCTCGGGATCATGTGATTGAGACCACTCTAACTAGCCTATAGGCTAAGAATCATGTGATTGAGACCACTCTAACTAGCCTATAGGCTAGGGATCGTGTGATTGAGACCACTCTAACTAGCCTATAGGCTAAGGATCATGTGATTGAGACCACTCTAACTAGCCTAATGACTAAACCCTCCTCTAGACTACATTTAAAAAGACTAAACCCTCCCTTTGACTGAAATTGAAAAAGCATGACCCTCTCCATTTTCCTCCATGTAACCATTCTGTAAATGTTGATTCATCCCTTATGGTAAGAGTAGGGGTGTTAACCCCGGTGTCCTGGCTAAATACCCAATCTGGCCTTCATACCATCATGACCACCTAATCATTCCCAGCTTCCAATAATCTCATTCATCCCCTCTCTTCCCCCTGTAACTCTTCCCCCAGGTTATTACTGTAAAAGAGACTATATGTTTTCAGTCATCTGACCTTGTAAAATGATGGTTAATAAATTACTGATTTCACTGACTAACTATAACATCACAGATTCACTGACTTCACTCAGTGTAAAGTATATGGTAGTATTATATAGTTAAACACGGTTTCTCCCACTTGCCTGTCACCCCACCTCATTTCCTTGCGGTCTGAATAAAGTGGAAAAACACCTTCAATAGAACACTCTTGAAAAGGATACATTCAGCACATACGAGGTCCTTTTCACCATACTCTGAAAGCTACCACAGTCCATCTTGATGTGAGGGAGACCGAGACTGTCCAGAAGCACACGATGCCCTGTGGCCATGGGTTGGTGAGCCTGAGGACTCCCGGATGGCCTGGAGGTCCCCTTGGACCTCACTACGACCGGATCCCACGGTAAGTCAACTATCTCTGGGGTAGACAGACCCATGGTACTGGGTTTACACTGGAGCCCTCCGAAGGTATCGTGATGGGAGCTGTTGTGTTTCAGGTTGTCCAGTACTTGGTGGTTTTCCTGTAGAGCAGTGGGGTGGTTGTATAGGAATGGAGGCTGGTGGAAATGGAGAGGCCTTTTCACTGTTAGGTTTAGAGAACATGGGCGAGTCATTGAAGCAGGCTTTTGAACAACCAGAGATAGAGCCTCGGTTTGAATATCTGGTAGTTGTTGGGCCATACCACTCTCGGAACATGAGGGGAGTCGTGACATGCTGTCTACACGGGTGGATGTTGACGCTGGCTCGCGAGAGCTGAGGAACACGGTCTCATCGTCTGTTTCCACCATTCCACCATCCTCGACGTGTAGCTGTGGTGACTTGACGAAAGTATGTGATATGTTTTTGAAAATTGAGTCAACGCTCGAGTTTACAGCTCTGGAGAGTTCATACTTGAGAATATCTGCTAGGAGTTTGTCTTCGTTGTCTGGGTTTGAGTGGAGGTAGTCAGTTTGCTTGTTATTCATCCATCCCAGGTGACCTTTATCTAAAGGCGTCTTATTGTTAAACTCACTGTAAGGGTCCAAGAACACCTCACCAGGAGATGTCTTTGTCTCCACATATTCTTTGTTCCAAGTACTATGGTGGTCCTCCTCTTCAGACTGATTCTCGTAGACCTGGATGAACCTGGCCTGGAGTTGACCCAGGAGCGTCTGCATGGTCTGAAGCTGCTTCCTCAGTGTATGCCCCTCGTCCGTACTCTTCCTGCTAACGCCCCCTGTCCTGGGGACGTCCTGGTGCTGTGGCACCCTCTGTTTCCTCTTGTTTTCCAACGTCTCACTCTGAAGGTGACTGGTTGGAGTGGTCTCCCCTTCACCAAACCCTTCACCTGTGAAATAAACACTGAGAGGAGAGCCTGCCATGCCTCTGATGATGTTCTCCACTCTGGCACGCTTCGCCCGGTGTCTGTCAACCAGCTCCAGCATCCAGTCCTGGGTCAACCCGGGCTCATTGAGTCTGAATCTAGTGGGACTAGCCCCGGTGGATGCCTGGCTGGCTGGAGACAGAGGTGCCATGGTGGCCCCGGTGGATGCCTGGCTGGCTGGAGACAGAGGTGCCATGGTGGTACTGCTGCTGTGGTGGTCCACCTGGTTAAGATTCGTCGCGGCAGAGCTGGACATGGGAGCGTCTGGGGGGTAGTATGCAGTGGTGCTCTCCTGCAGGGTTCTTTTACTCTCTATGGTTGTCTGTAGGAGCGTAGACATAAGGGATCCACCACTTGACTGAGGGGAGGAGGAGCTGTGTAGAAAAGAGGGAGGATTCTCTGTCCTGTCCTCTGGGTAGGTGCTGCTGGAGTAATGATTCATGCTGTGGTCCAAAAGGCTTGGCTCCATGCTTCATGCAAAATAAACATACATAAACCACAAATATAGTTTATAGTAAAAACAGGTCTTTAGAAAGCATTTAACATTAGAAACTGTTGTAATAAAATCTTTAAAGGATAACAATATTGTTTGTGGAAAATCATCAATACTGCAAAATGTAAAGTTATTTTCCCCAGAAAAACAACATATAATTTTAATGACAAAACAAAACTATATTTAACAGATTAACTCAAATAGTGTATTTGTGATTAAAACTATAATTTTGGTAATAAATATAAAACACTGTATTTTACTGGCAGTTTGAAAGTTATACGTTTTGTGAAGTCATCTACTAGACAACAATATTTGTATGTATTCATAGTGTGCAGCAATGATGCAGAAGCAAACAATATTACTCACATTTTACCTCAAAAAGATTAAGGTAATGTCAATGCTAGAATTATGCAAATATGCATCCTGTAGAAGCACAATTCAAATCACATTTTTAAAGAAAACTGTTCACTGAAATGACTGGCACTAGCCTTTTCTTTTTACATATATATATATATAAATGCTCCATATATCAAAGTAGCAGCAGACAAGTTAAGTTAAGACCCAAATGAGAATATCTGTTATTAATTTGATCAAATCCAATCACACTATTTTATTTGAATAAAAAGAACATGAATATCTGCACAGTTACTTTAAATTAGCACACTCTTATGTTGAATAGATTTTTGTTGCAGCCTAGTGCCTACTTTTCTACTTCCAAAGACCCCACAAACACCGCCTGCCTACCAGTTGTTCTGAGTGAATGTAGGCGTCCAGTAGCTGTCCAGAGACGAGAGCTGGAATGATGCGTGCCACAGGGGAGAAGGGGTTATTATAAACAGGGTTACTGTATTTCATCCACAATCATTCCACATGAGGAGGGGGCGTGGCACACTATAATTAAATCAACGTCATAGAAATTAGCACGTACCATTACTGCCTCTGTGGGAACTGGATGAAAGAAAAAAAATATCCGACATTTCTTGGAAAATTTTATGTCAATTTTGCGTGTAGAAAGTATGTGAGGTTCTTATTTTTGTTTCCCCACCACCATTTTACACACACGCATTTTCTTTTCACACGTTGGTCACATAAAACCCCAAGACGATTGAATTAATAAGCCTCTGAAGCAATTAAAACCGTATTTAAAGTTGTGTTAAATATTTTAAATAACAAAAGGCAGCCTAAACTTCTGGACTGTCTGTAGTTGTACATCATTTATTTGGCATGAGCTACCTCCCCTGTCATAAAAACGACATTGGTTTGTCCCTCGTTTTTTCCTGTCGGCAGCAGTCATAGCTAGATGAGATCCATCTTTTGTCAAATAAACGTAAAAAATAGACAGTTTTATCTAACCCTAACCTAATGATCCTAAACTGCCACGTCAATTATCTTAACACACTGCGTAAATGCTCCTAATCTGCTGCTACGAAAAGTAAAATCTGACGTTTATTTGACAAAAGGTGGATCCCTTCTAGCCGTAACCCACGGTACCGCCCCTACTACTATCCCAGGTGTTCTGAACTTCCGTACTGCTTCCTTGGTCGGTTTGCCACCGCAGTTGAAGCTATGTTATCGCATTCCCGATGTCTTTGCAGGATACTTGGGCGCTCTCTGTCTGCGCTAAGTCAGGTAGGAGAGAAGTACCAATTCAATTTCCACGTGTACCGAATGGTTGGGTTCGGCAAAGCTTTTTTTCAAGGCCATACCGTTAGCTACCGGGGAATAGGCCTTAGCATATTAGCCTACCATTCCAAGGACAGAATGCCACCAGTCTGTGTCTTGCTAAGCTGCTAAGGAAATGGCTTGCGTTTCCCTCTTAACTATATTTATGAAATATACATATTTGGATAGCTAGCTGTGCTTGGTTGGTATGAATATCACTAAAACCATTCACTTAGCTAGCTAAGTAAATTATTTGAGGATCGAATAGAGAACTAATGTTCGCTTAATCGGTGACGCTAACGTTAGCTTGCTAGTTAGCGATTATGAGCGTATTTGCTAACTATTTAGCTAGTTTTGCTAGCATTATGGTTTTTCTAACTCTGGTATCAGTTGTTCGTTAGCATGGCTTTGCCGGTTAACTAGTTAGTTAGCTAGCCTAGCTACCATAATATTGCTAGCTACCAAGCTAGCCAAATTAACTAGTTAGCTTACTAACGTTACTGATGTTCTCTAGAATCCAGCTTCCAAATTAAGAAGCGTGAGTGTGACTTGTCAGGCATGCAACACTGCTCTAATGCCTTAGGTCAGTGGTTCCCAAGCCCTTTCGGTTGTTGTACCTCCAACTGAATTTTGCTCTGCCCTGGGTACCCCTGAGGTAGCCTACCCCCTCATATGCATGTTACTGTAGTAAGCATATGGTCTCATGCGTTTTCTCAAGTACCTCCTATGAGCCCTCCAGTACCCCTGGTTGTGAACCACTGCCTTAGGTAGTAACGTTAGCTAGCTATACACATTCACATCATTGTCAAGACACACTTGAGCCACAACTCTCATGCACAGACTGAAGAGAGTTATTACCCAGCTAGCAGTACATTTGACTTTCTCGTCCATTTCACAGCTTGACCTCTGCTTGAAACCTATGCTAGAAATAGCCCGTGTCATGCCATGCATGAACTAGCCTTGTGTGGAGTTCAGCGAGTCTTCAGGTGTCTCTGCAACCCCACTTTCACCTACACCAACCTACACAACCTAACCTATGCCTTGGCCAGTGTAAGCATAACTATAGCTAGCTACTCTTTGAATATTTCACACTGACCCACTACCAGATAGCTAAGAGAAGAGTCAGATTTCTATGCCCGTGACAAATCATTAGCTACTTGATTGAGGTGTTTGTGTTAAACACTATGCCACACGTGACTGTCCCGAAGAGGGTTTATTCCAGCGCCCCATTTGAGTAAACACACATTGCCAAACTAGTTTGTTATCAATGGCCTGATCAGAGCTAGGCCTAAGGCCAATACATAACATGCATTGCTCCGGTAAAGGCAATGGCTGTACTGGGGTATTGTGCTGGATCAGATTGCATGCATTTCATCAAATGTTTGTTTGAACAGCAACCAATTCAACTGGCGTAATCATCCACTAGTTCGGTGACTCCGTAGGTGATTACTTTTTTTTGTCGATAGGAAATGTTATCCAGTAATTGTATTGTATGAAGGTTGTTAGGTGATGGGGTACTACAGATGAAAACCATAGACTGAAAAAGAGAGAGAATTTAAAAAAGATAAATGAGAGCGGTGTATCAGAGGGGGATAACGTGTATCAGAGGGGGATAACGTGTATCAGAGGGGGATAACGTGTATCAGAGGGGGATAACGTGTATCAGAGGGGGATAACGTGTATCAGAGGGGGATAACGTGTATCAGAGGGGGATAACGTGTATCAGAGGGGGATAACGTGTATCAGAGGGGGATAACGTGTATCAGAGGGGGATAACGTGTATCAGAGGGGGATAACGTGTATCAGAGGGGGATAACGTGTATCAGAGGGGGATAACGTGTATCAGAGGGGGATAACGTGTATCAGAGGGGGATAACGTGTATCAGAGGGGGATCACGTGTATCAGAGGGGGATCACGTGTATCAGAGGGGGATCACGTGTCTCAGTGGGGGATATTGTGTCTCAGTGGGGGATATTGTGTCTCAGTGGGGGATAACGTGTATCAGAGGGGAAGGAAAGAGGGGGATAACGTGTATCAGTGGGGGATAACGTGTATCAGTGGGGGATAACGTGTATCAGTGGGGGATAACGTGTATCAGTGGGGGATATCGTGTATCAGAGGGGAAGGAAAGAGGGGGATAACGTGTATCAGTGGGGATAACGTGTATCAGTGGGGGATAACGTGTATCAGTGGGGGATAACGTGTATCAGTGGGGGATAACGTGTATCAGTGGGGGATAACGTGCATCAGTGGGGGATAACGTGCATCAGTGGGGGATAACGTGTATCAGTGGGGGATAACGTGCATCAGTGGGGGATAACGTGCATCAGTGGGGGATAACGTGTATCAGTGGGGGATAACGTGTATCAGAGGGGAAGGAAAGAGGGGGATAACGTGTATCAGTGGGGGATAACGTGTATCAGAGGGGGATAACGTGTATCAGAGGGGGATAACGTGTATCAGAGGGGGATAACGTGTATCAGAGGGGGATAACGTGTATCAGAGGGGGATAACGTGTATCAGTGGGGGATATCGTGTATCAGAGGGGAAGGAAAGAGGGGGATAACGTGTATCAGTGGGGATAACGTGTATCAGTGGGGATAACGTGTATCAGTGGGGGATAACGTGTATCAGTGGGGGATAACGTGTATCAGTGGGGGATAACGTGTATCAGTGGGGGATAACGTGTATCAGTGGGGGATAACGTGTATCAGTGGGGGATAACGTGTATCAGTGGGGGATAACGTGTATCAGTGGGGGATAACGTGCATCAGTGGGGGATATCGTGTATCAGTGGGGGATAACGTGTATCAGAGGGGAAGGAAAGAGGGGCATAACGTGTATCAGAGGGGCATAACGTGTATCAGAGGGGCATAACGTGTATCAGAGGGGCATAACGTGTTATCAGAGGGGCATAACGTGTTATCAGAGGGGCATAACGTGTTATCAGAGGGGCATAACGTGTTATCAGAGGGGCATAACGTGTTATCAGAGGGGCATAACGTGTTATCAGAGGGGCATAACGTGTTATCAGAGGGGCATAACGTGTTATCAGAGGGGCATAACGTGTTATCAGAGGGGCATAACGTGTTATCAGAGGGGCATAACGTGTTATCAGAGGGGCATAACGTGTTATCAGAGGGGCATAACGTGTATCAGTGGGGGATATCGTGTATCAGAGGGGAAGGAAAGAGGGGGATAACGTGTATCAGTGGGGGATAACGTGTATCAGAGGGGGATAACGTGTATCAGTGGGGGATAACGTGTATCAGAGGGGGATAACGTGTATCAGAGGGGAAGGAAAGTGGGAGATAACGTGTATCAGAGGGGAAGGGAAGAGGGGGATAACGTGTATCAGTGGGGGATAACGTGTATCAGTGGGGGATAACGTGTATCAGTGGGGGATATCGTGTATCAGAGGGGAAGGAAAGAGGGGGATAACGTGTAGTATCAGAGGGGGATAACGTGTATCAGAGGGGGATAACGTGTATCAGTGGGGGATAACGTGTATCAGTGGGGGATATCGTGTATCAGAGGGGAAGGAAAGAGGGGGATAACGTGTATCAGTGGGGGATAACGTGTATCAGTGGGGGATAACGTGTATCAGTGGGGGATAACGTGTATCAGTGGGGGATAACGTGTATCAGTGGGGGATAACGTGTATCAGATGGGAAGGAAAGAGGGGGATAACGTGTATCAGTGGGGGATAACGTGTATCAGTGGGGGATAACGTGTATCAGTGGGGGATAACGTGTATCAGTGGGGGATAACGTGTATCAGAGGGGAAGGAAAGTGGGGGATAACGTGTATCAGTGGGGATAACGTGTATCAGTGGGGGATAACGTGTATCAGAGGGGGATAGCGTGTATCAGAGGGGAAGGAAAGCGGGGGATAACGTGTATCAGAGGGGGATAACGTGTATCAGAGGGGGATAACGTGTATCAGAGGGGGATAACGTGTATCAGAGGGGGATAACGTGTATCGGAGGGGAAGGAAAGTGGGGGATAACGTGTATCCGTGGAGGTAGTTATAGGATATAAGTAGGAGTAGGAGGTAGTGTTAGGCCAATAGGAGGTAGTTAAAGGATATAAACACACCAGCGCAGTATTCTATTTGCCTCAACTGCTACAAATTTAATGGAAACTTCATGGAATCACAAACATAGAATTAATATGTCTATTGATTCTGAAGCAGCCCAGTGGTGAATTAACCTGGATGTTTATCTTTCTCCCGTAAACATTTATTTTCAGGGTAATAATGTGCTGGCTGGAAGTACTGCTTCAGGTGAGTAGGCCTTTCTCTCTCCTTCTCTGTTCAGGTCGTTAGGGTTTAGCGTTACGTTAGGGTTTAGCGTTTTAGTGCACACCGTAACAAAACGTTTCACAAACTAAAAAACAAGCTTTCCTCTTTAGACAAGTCCTTTTCAGTCCTTTTTTTGTTCTGTTTTGTGCATGATTAACACGGCCCACCCAGGACTAATGTAAGACAATGGGCCTTTTATTCTGGTTTATAAATCTGAGAAAAACATGCTCTGTATGATGACTGTCATGTCCATTAAGTATCTTAGAGCACTGGAAGGCCTGTAAGTAGATAATATATCCCCATCATCATGGAGCTGTTAATGTAGCTATACACCCAGTGTTCTCAAGAATAGACTGACTCAACAGTGGTAATCACTCTGTTGATGATAATAATAATATCCTCAATTCCCCGCTCTCCCTCTTTCACTCTGTCTTCCTCTCTTTCTCGCTGTCTTCCTCTCTTTCTCACTCTTTTCTCATCCGCTCTCTCTCTCCCACTCTATTTTTTCTCTTTCTCTCTCTCTCCTTTTATCTCGTTGAAGGCCTCTCCACTAGCAACAGGGTTGTCTACGGGAACACTCAGTTGTAAGTGTCCTCTCTTGGTCCTGAGTTTTATCTCAGTATGTTTGGCCTCGGGCTGATGAACAAATCTGGAGTCATCTGAAGGTTTCACATGTGTTTTTTTTGTTTGATACAGAAAATGTTTGTGTCAATAATTATGTTTGAGAGTCTTTTAATAGGTGTTGCGCTGGTTTTAAACCCCTTGTTTTACAAGAGGCTACTTTATAGGCTAGTTTATAGGCTGCTACATAATAAACATGTTTTCTTCTTCTGTGTTTTAGATGTGAGTCTCCGTCATCAATTGTTGTCTTCCACATTAGATCCTTCAAGACGTCTGCAGCACGTAGTATGTATTCAAACATCTCTCTCGTCTTTCTCTGTGTATTAAAGTTACTGTTTTAAATCAAATCTGCCTGACATTTTATTTTTTAAATCAGGGGAGGAAGTTGTCACCGTCAACACCCCTCCGTTCTCTGAGTCGATCACAGAAGGGGACGTCAGGTGGGAGAAAGGTAGTCTCGGGGAAAATCCACTCGGCTCATGTTTACTGTCTTGTTGCCATCTAGGTTTTGTGCAGGACAGTAATACCTTCCTTTGGTATTTTCCAGCTGTTGGAGATTCAGTGAAAGAGGATGAGGTGGTGTGTGAGATCGAGACTGACAAGGTCCTGTAAACACTAAGTCACATTTATATATAGGATATATACACAATATAGCCTTTAACTGTTTAAAAACATTTCCCGGTTGGATTTTCTTTGGATTTTCTCCTACCATATCTATTGTGTTATATTATCCTACATTAATTTAACATTTCTACAAACTTCAAAGTGTTTTCTTTCCAATGGTACCATATCCTGGCTTCAGGGCCTGAGTAACAGGCAGTTTACTTTGGGCACGTCATTCAGACAGGAAGTGGAGAAAAAAAGGGGCCTAGCCTTATGATGTCATTGATGATCAGATATTTAGAAAAGTCAAGCTATCAAATAATGTAGTATGTTTGTAATTTGACTAACTGTGTGTACGGTTTGATAACAAGAATGCGTTTTGTCTCAGACCTCGTTGCAGGTGCCGTCTCCGGCGGCCGGTGTGGTCACGGAGCTCCTGGTGCCAGATGGAGGGAGGGTAGAGGCCGGGAATCCCCTCTTCAAACTCAAAAAAGGAGGTAGGCAGTAGCTAGTGATGGCTGTTTAACAGTCTGATGCCCTTGTAGAATCTAAAAAAGGAGCTACACTGTTTTTACTGCTGGTTAACTGATGTGGAATAGAGTTCCATGTAGTCATGGTTCTATGTAGTACTGTGCGCCTCCCGTAGTCTGTTCTGGACATGGGGACTGTGAAGACACCTCTGGTGGCATGTCTTGTGGGGTATGCATGGGTGTCTGAGCTGTGTGCCAGTAGTTCAAACAGACACCTCGGTACATTCAGTTTGTCAACACTTCTTACAAAAACAAGTAGTGATGAAGTCAATCTCTCTTCCACTTTGAGCCATGAGAGATGGACATGCATATCATTAATATTAGCTCTCTGTGTACATTTAAGGGTCAGCCGTGCTGCCCTGTTCTGAGCCAATTGCAATTTTCTGAGGTCCCTCTTTGTGACACCTGACCACACGACTCAACAGTAGTCCAGGTGCAACAAAACTAGGGCCTGTAGGACCTGCCTTGTTGATGGTGCTGTTAAGAAGGTAGAGCTGCTCTTTATTATGGACAGACTTCTCCCCATCTTAGCTACAGTTGTATCAATATGTTTTGACCATGACAGTTTACAATCCAGGGTTACTCCAAGCAGTTTAGTCTCCTCAACTTGCTCATTTTCCACATTATTTAGTACAAGATTTAGTTGAGGTTTAGGATTTAGTGAATGATTTGTCCCAAACACAATGCTTCTAGTTTTTGAAATATTTAGGACTTTAACTTATTCCTTGCCACCCACTCTGAGACTAACTGCAGCTCTTTGAGTGATGCAGTCATTTCAGTCGCTGCAGTAGCTGACGTGTGTAGTGATGCAGTCATTTCAGTCGCTGCAGTAGCTGACGTGTGTAGTGATGCAGTCATTTCAGTCGCTGCAGTAGCTGACGTTATGTAGTGATGCAGTCATTTCAGTCGCTGCAGTAGCCGACGTGTGTAGTGATGCAGTCATTTCAGTCGCTGCAGTAGCCGATGTGTGTAGTGATGCAGTCATTTCAGTCGCTGCAGTAGCTGACGTTATGTAGTGATGCAGTCATTTCAGTCGCTGCAGTAGCTGACGTGTGTAATGATGCAGTCATTTCAGTCGCTGCAGTAGCCGATGTGTGTAGTGATGCAGTCATTTCAGTCGCTGCAGTAGCTGACGTGTGTAGTGATGCAGTCATTTCAGTCGCTGCAGTAGCTGACGTGTGTAGTGATGCAGTCATTTCAGTCGCTGCAGTAGCTGACGTGTGTAGTGATGCAGTCATTTCAGTCGCTGCAGTAGCTGACGTTGTGTAGTGATGCAGTCATTTCAGTCGCTGCAGTAGCCGACGTGTGTAGTGATGCAGTCATTTCAGTCGCTGCAGTAGCTGACGTGTGTAGTGATGCAGTCATTTCAGTCGCTGCGGTAGCTGACGTGTGTAGTGATGCAGTCATTTCAGTCGCTGCGGTAGCCGACGTGTGTAGTGATGCAGTCATTTCAGTCGCTGCGGTAGCTGACGTTATGTAGTGATGCAGTCATTTCAGTCGCTGCGGTAGCTGACGTTATGTAGTGATGCAGTCATTTCAGTCGCTGCGGTAGCTGACGTGTGTAGTGATGCAGTCATTTCAGTCGCTGCAGTAGCTGACGTTGTGTAGTGATGCAGTCATTTCAGTCGCTGCAGTAGCTGACGTTATGTAGTGATGCAGTCATTTCAGTCGCTGCAGTAGCTGACGTGTGTAGTGATGCAGTCATTTCAGTCGCTGCAGTAGCTGACGTGTGTAGTGATGCAGTCATTTCAGTCGCTGCAGTAGCTGACGTGTGTAGTGATGCAGTCATTTCAGTCGCTGCAGTAGCTGACGTTGTGTAGTGATGCAGTCATTTCAGTCGCTGCAGTAGCTGACGTGTGTAGTGATGCAGTCATTTCAGTCGCTGCAGTAGCCGACGTGTGTAGTGATGCAGTCATTTCAGTCGCTGCAGTAGCTGACGTGTGTAATGATGCAGTCATTTCAGTCGCTGCAGTAGCCGACGTGTGTAGTGATGCAGTCATTTCAGTCGCTGCAGTAGCTGACGTGTGTAATGATGCAGTCATTTCAGTCGCTGCAGTAGCTGACGTGTGTAGTGATGCAGTCATTTCAGTCGCTGCAGTAGCTGACGTGTGTAGTGATGCAGTCATTTCAGTCGCTGCAGTAGCTGACGTGTGTAGTGATGCAGTCATTTCAGTCGCTGCAGTAGCTGACGTGTGTAGTGACTAAAATGGCAAAACATGTATTTATTTTAATTAATTCAAACGCAGCACCTGCAAATGGGGGACAGAGATTTTAGTAGATACATGTTTGGCCAGAATCGAGAACAAAGATAGGGAAACCTGGAACGGCCAGTATAATGGATACTAACAATCTCTGGTTCTGTCACGTTATCTGGTGTAGCAATCTGTAGCTAGATCTGAATGTCTCTTTTTCTCTGGTCAGCAGCAGCATCCAAAGCCGCCCCAGCAGCAGAGGTCCCTGCAGCAGCCAAAGCCGCCCCAGCAGCAGAGGTCCCTGCAGCAGCCAAAGCCGCCCCAGCAGCAGAGGTCCCTGCAGCAGCCGCTGCCCCTCCCCCAACGCTGTCCGCCGTCCCTGTTGCCGTACCCTCCTTGGCAGCACAAGCCAAACCTTGTACGTCGTCAGCTGCTGTTATAATCAAACATTTCATTCATGTTAACTTTAGTGGAATGATAAAAGCATTTAAGTGGGGATAGGGTCTCACTTAAACTTATATATTTTTTGCATAATAGTTTTATTTTATTTTTTCCTCTCTCTAGTTTCTGCGGTCAAGCCCACTGCAACACCACCAGCAGCAGCAGCCCATGGGGCCAGGACAGAGAGCAGGGTACGACCTCTCTACACCAGGCCAGCTTCAGGCCAACACTCCCATACTGACAGGGCGAGATGAAATAGCAGGGATAAAGCCTTAGGCTGGTTTCAAACCAAGACAAGTGTCTTACTCTCGTTTATTGAGAAGAAGAAAAAAAACGTACAGATGCGTCCAATCAACAACCAACCGATTTTGTCTCGTTATTCGTTCCAGGTAAAGATGAATCGTATGAGGCTGAGGATCGCCCAGCGACTGAAGGAGGCTCAGCAGACCTGTGCCATGCTCACCACCTTCAACGAGATAGACATGAGGTGAGACGATGTAACACACTGCTGCTGTTGATGTCCGATACAATATCACTTTATTCATCCCAGAAGGCCCAGTGGTTTCACGGATGCACATGCCACCATACAGATACACAGACATAGACACTTCAAAATGGCTGCCACCATACAGATACATAGACATAGACACTTCAAAATGGCATGTTTTCCAAAAAACGACCCAGTCCTCTTACAGTAATTCCTCCAGGAGATGGGAAAACCCCATAAAGGGCCTGCTTTAACGGTTCTTCTCTCCCCCTCCCTCTGTAGCAACATCCAGGAGATGAGGAAAACCCCATAAAGATGCTTCCTACAGACACAGTCTGCTTTAACGGTTCTTCTCTCCCCCTCCCTCTGTAGCAACATCCAGGAGATGAGGAAGCTCCATAAAGATGCTTCCTACAGACACAGTCTGCTTTAACGGTTCTTCTCTCCCCCTCCCTCTGTAGCAACATCCAGGAGATGAGGAAAACCCCATAAAGATGCTTCCTACAGACACAGTCTGCTTTAACGGTTCTTCTCTCCCCCTCCCTCTGTAGCAACATCCAGGAGATGAGGAAAACCCCATAAAGATGCTTCCTACAGACACAGTCTGCTTTAACGGTTCTTCTCTCCCCCTCCCTCTGTAGCAACATCCAGGAGATGAGGAAAACCCCATAAAGATGCTTCCTACAGACACAGTCTGCTTTAACGGTTCTTCTCTCCCCCTCCCTCTGTAGCAACATCCAGGAGATGAGGAAGCTCCATAAAGATGCTTTCTTGAAGAAACATAACATCAAGCTTGGCTTCATGTCGGCCTTCGTTAAGGCTTCAGCCCACGCTCTCATGGACCAGCCTTCTGTCAACGGAGGTTAAGACTCTCTCTCAGTTTTTCTCCCAACTAAGGTTTTTCCAGAAATCGTAGTTGGAAAATTCCCGGAATAAGCAGGAAATCCGGGAATCCTCGAACAGGATTTCTAGAAAACTATGGAATTTACTACAACAACAACAAAACATTTCCCCCGATTGTCAAATCAAATGTATTTATAAAGCCCTTCTTACATCAGCTGATATCTCAAAGTGCTGTATAGAACCCCAGCCTTAAACCCCCAAACAGCAAGCAATGCAGGTGTAGAAGCACGGTGGCTAGGAAAAACTCCCTAGAAAGGCCAAAACCTAGTGCAGGTGTAGAAGTTAACTCTGCTTCCAACACCACAGACACTTATTTCAACGGTTACATGTTAAAGTAAACTGGCTTTGATGAAGTTATGGTCTTCTGTTTGTAGGAGGAAGCTTATACACATCAACTTATAATAGCTCTGAGACTTCTAACTCAATGTCTTTGCCGGAGAGCCCAGAATGCATTGGATTGAAACGGTAAATGCTATTGAAGTTTTTTGTTTTTTTAAAAGTGAGAATGATTGATATTTCTTCTCTTGCTCTTCCCAGTGATTGATGATACAACCAAAGAGATAGTTTACAGGGATTATGTCGATATCAGTGTGGCTGTGGCCACTCCGAAGGTAAGGCACAAAGGACATGTGACCTATACATTCTCTCTTAACTTAATTATGAACCTATATATATTTTTTTTGTAATTGCCCCTATTTGTCATGTCTGGGTCTAGGGCTGTTGGTGGGAGGCGTGACCTAATCTATACATTCAATTGTTGTTTTTATTTGATTATTTATTTCTGAAGGGGCTGGAGCTCCTTGTCTCAGTGTGGGGTGTTGACTGGGTTGGTTGTCCGGCTCTGTTGTCGTTTTGACCACACAGGTCTGCAGTCTTTTGCTTGTATATGTGCTCCTCTTCACCAGGGACTGGTTGTACCGGTTATTCGCAACGTAGAGACCATGAACTTTGCTGACATTGAGAAAACCATCAACGGTCTGGGAGAGAAGGTAACCAAGCTTTGTCAGAATGGGATGAATGAGTCTCACCATAGTAAACATACGATACATCAGTTCATGATGTTGTGCTTTATCAATGATAATTATACAAAATAATAACATAGGCCATTTAGCAGCCGCTTTTATCCAAAGCGACTTTAATCATACGTACATACATTTTACGTACTGTTGGTCCCGGGAATCGAACCCACAACCCTGGTGTTTACAAGCACCATGCTATACCAACTGAGGCACAGAGGATGATTGCGTCACCTTGTGATAAACGGCACCAAGAAGTTTTAACGGAGATCCGTGAAAACAAAAAGATTCAAACACAGTGCCAACGTGATCCATTGTAGAATGTCGAGACATGGCCATTTACTCAATACAATTTATGGAAACATTTTAAAGTATCGAGACATGGCCATTTACTCAATACAATTTATGGAACCATTTTAAAGTATCGAGACATGGCCATTTACTCAATACAATTTATGGAACCATTTTAAAGTATCGAGACATGGCCATTGACCCCCTTGTGTTTTCTCCATGCTCGTAACAGTGAGTTGGCTGTGGAGAACTTTGAGGTTGAGCCTTATACATACTACCTCAACTAACCGTTGACTCTGTACCGTAATACACTGTATATAGCCTCCACATTGACTCTGTACCGTAATACACTGTATATAGCCTCCACATTGACTCTGTACCGTAATACCCTGTATATAGCCTCCACATTGACTCTGTACCGGTACCCCCTGTATATACATTTACATTTTAGTCATTTAGCAGACGCTCTTATCCAGAGCGACTTACAGTAGAGTGCATACATTTTATTACATTTTTACATACTGAGACAAGGATATCCCTACCGGCCAAACCCTCCCTAACCCGGACGACGCTATGCCAATTGTGCGTCGCCCCACGGACCTCCCGGTTGCGGCCGGCTGCGACAGAGCCTGGGCGTGAACCCAGAGACTCTGGTGGCGCAGCTAGCACTGCGATAGCCTCCACATTGACTCTGTACCAGCACCCCCCTGTATATAGCCTCCACATTGACTCTGTACCGGCGCCCCCTGTATATAGCCTCCACATTGACTCTGTACCGGCGCCCCCTGTATATAGCCTCCACATTGACTCTGTACCGTAACACCCTGTATATAGCCTCCACATTGACTCTGTACCGGTACCCCCTGTATATAGCCTCCACATTGACTCTGTACCGGTACCCCCTGTATATAGCCTCCACATTGACTCTGTACCAGCACCCCCCTGTATATAGCCTCCACATTGACTCTGTACCAGCACCCCCCTGTATATAGCCTCCACATTGACTCTGTACCGTAACACCCTGTATATAGTCTCCACATTGACTTTGTACCGTAACACCCTGTATATAGCCTCCACATTGACTCTGTACCGGTACCCCCTGTATATAGCCTCCACATTGACTCTGTACCGTAACACCCTATATATAGTCTCCACATTGACTCTGTACCGTAATACCCTATATATAGTCTCCACATTGACTCTGTACCGTAATACCCTGTATATAGCCTCCACATTGACTCTGTACCGTAACCCCCTGTATATAGCCTCCACATTGACTCTGTACCGGTACCCCCTGTATATAGCCTCCACATTGACTCTGTACCGTAACACCCTGTATATAGCCTCCACATTGACTCTGTACCGGTACCCCCTGTATATAGCCTCCACATTGACTCTGTACCGTAATACCCTATATATAGCCTCCACATTGACTCTGTACCGTAACACCCTGTATATAGCCTCCACATTGACTCTGTACCGTAACACCCTGTATATAGTCTCCACATTGACTCTGTACCGTAACACCCTGTATATAGTCTCCACATTGACTCTGTACCGTAACACCCTGTATATAGCCTCCACATTGACTCTGTACCGTAACACCCTGTATATAGCCTCCACATTGACTCTGTACCGGCACCCCCCTGTATATATTGTTATTTTTTACTGCTCCTCTTTAATTACTTGTTACTTTTATCTCTTATTCTTATCTGTAATTTTTGAAGCTGCACTGTTGGTTAAGGGCTTGTAAGTAAGCATTTCACTGTAAGGTCTACCTACACCTGTTGTATTTGGCGCAGGTGACTAATAAAGTTTGATTTGACTAGTTTTATCACAATGTCAATATGATGACATCACCTCGTGATTTAAAGCTGCCAAGAAGTTCTTCCAAGAAAATCAAAAAATAAATCAACGAAACGAATGGCATTAAATAATGACCAAACTCTGGCCTGCTGTGTTTTGTCCAGGCTCGTAATAATTTGCTGGCTGTGGAGGACATGGACGGAGGTACCTTCACCATCAGTAACGGGGGAGTGTTCGGTTCCATGTTCGGCACGCCCATCATCAACCCACCCCAGTCTGCCATCCTGGGCATGCACGGTATCTTCGACAGGCCTGTGGCCATCGGCGGCAAGGTGGGTCTCACCCGCAGTGCATTCCCGTCTGTATGTCAACAAGTTAAATTCATCTCCATCCAGAACTTGAATTGGATATTATTTTGAAGCCGAAGGCAAATTTTATACATTTTAATGAACAGTTTGTTTCTAATGTCTGCTGTATAGTTATTTCTCTCTCTCTCTCTCTCTCTCTCTCCATCAGGTGGAGATCCGGCCCATGATGTACGTGGCTCTGACCTACGACCATCGGCTGGTCGACGGCAGAGAGGCAGTCACCTTCCTGCGTAAAATCAAGTCTGTGGTGGAGGATCCCCGCGTTCTTCTGCTCGACATGTGATTCCAACCTTCCATCACTGCAGCGGGGCCACGTTCAGTAGGCACTAACGTTGTTGAGCATTTACAAATAGCAGTGTTGTTGACTTTCTTTTCTACCTCAGAGAGGTATGTGGTTGTACATAATGCTCCACAACGTTGTGTCCTACTGAACACACCCCCAGCGATTTTTAAACATCGCTCGGCATCTGTATAAAACCAACCCATCCCAAAAACAAGCGACAGCCAAATCCATTGTTATTTACTTTAGGTTGAAGAGAGAGTCCTCGATCTGTTTAAGTGACAAAGACATTATAGTTGGCTGAAAGGCACAGACAGATATGGGACTGGGGCTAAGACAGAATTAATGTTGAGATTATTCACTTATTATTAGTTGGTTTCATTCAGCAGTTTTTGCTCAGATTGAAATGTCAGATTGATTTAACATCATACAGTGTATCACTGACTGATGAACCGACCAGGTCTGTTCTGTCTCAATATTAGACTGACTCTCTGATGAACCGACCAGGTCTCTTCTGTCTCAATATTAGACTGACTCTCTGATGAACCGACCAGGTCTCTTCTGTCTCAATATTAGACTGACTCTCTGATGAACCGACCAGGTCTCTTCTGTCTCAATATTAGACTGACTCTCTGATGAACCGACCAGGTCTGTTCTGTCTCAATATTAGACTGACTCTCTGATGAACCGACCAGGTCTCTTCTGTCTCAATATTAGACTGACTCTCTGATGAACCGACCAGGTCTGTTCTGTCTCAATATTAGACTGACTCTCTGATGAACCGACCAGGTCTCTTCTGTCTCAATATTAGACTGACTCTCTGATGAACCGACCAGGTCTCTTCTGTCTCAATATTAGACTGACTCTCTGATGAACCGACCAGGTCTCTTCTGTCTCAATATTAGACTGACTCTCTGATGAACCGACCAGGTCTGTTCTGTCTCAATATTAGACTGACTCTCTGATGAACCGACCAGGTCTGTTCTGTCTCAATATTAGACTGACTCTCTGATGAACCGACCAGGTCTCTTCTGTCTCAATATTAGACTGACTCTCTGATGAACCGACCAGGTCTCTTCTGTGTCAATATTAGACTGACTCTCTGATGAACCGACCAGGTCTGTTCTGTCTCAATATTAGACTGACTCTCTGATGAACCGACCAGGTCTCTTCTGTCTCAATATTAGACTGACTCTCTGATGAACCGACCAGGTCTCTTCTGTGTCAATATTAGACTGACTCTCTGATGAACCGACCAGGTCTGTTCTGTCTCAATATTAGACTGACTCTCTGATGAACCGACCAGGTCTGTTCTGTCTCGATATTAGACTGACTCTCTGATGAACCGACCAGGTCTGTTCTGTCTCGATATTAGACTGACTCTCTGATGAACCGACCAGGTCTGTTCTGTCTCAATATTAGACTGACTCTCTGATGAACCGACCAGGTCTGTTCTGTCTCAATATTAGACTGACTCTCTGATGAACCGACCAGGTCTCTTCTGTCTCAATATTAGACTGACTCTCTGATGAACCGACCAGGTCTGTTCTGTCTCAATATTAGACTGACTCTCTGATGAACCGACCAGGTCTGTTCTGTCTCAATATTAGACTGACTCTCTGATGAACCGACCAGGTCTCTTCTGTCTCAATATTAGACTGACTCTCTGATGAACCGACCAGGTCTGTTCTGTCTCAATATTAGACTGACTCTCTGATGAACCGACCAGGTCTCTTCTGTCTCAATATTAGACTGACTCTCTGATGAACCGACCAGGTCTGTTCTGTCTCAATATTAGACTGACTCTCTGATGAACCGACCAGGTCTCTTCTGTCTCAATATTAGACTGACTCTCTGATGAACCGACCAGGTCTCTTCTGTCTCAATATTAGACTGACTCTGATGAACCGACCAGGTCTCTTCTGTATGACTGTCCCATGTCATGACTGTTCTGTATGGCTGTCCCATGTCATGACTCTGTACTGTATGTCTGTCCCATGTCATGACTCTGTTCTGTATGGCTGTCCCATGTCATGACTCTGTTCTGTATGGCTGTCCCATGTCATGACTCTGTTCTGTATGGCTGTCCCATGTCATGACTCTGTTCTGTATGGCTGTCCCATGTCATGACTCTGTTCTGTATGGCTGTCCCATGTCATGACTCTGTTCTGTATGGCTGTCCCATGTCATGACTCTGTTCTGTATGGCTGTCCCATGTCATGACTCTGTTCTGTATGGCTGTCCCATGTCATGGCTCTGTATTTTGACAGTGCTATTCCTGGGGTTTGGTTAAAGGGTCACCTCTTCATGTCTAGTCTCATGGCTTCCCCCGTTGCAGGAACTTCTGCTGCTTCTTTGGGATGACTGTCCACTGAGTGGCATTGCTCCTCTCATCGAAACCACCGCAAACTTTGTTTGCAAACTAAATGGCATCCGATTCACTATATTAAGCACGACAAGGTTAGGGCTCCTTTACAGGGAGTAGGCTGCCATTTCATACTCAGGCATTTCCACATTGTATTGAAGCTTTTTAGGTAGAGAAGAGAAACCACCTCATTCTGGAGAGAGTTCTGTCAGTCCATGACAAGGCAACATGCAGTGTAACACCCGGACCAGTGTTCAAGTCGCACAATTGTATTTAATGATGAACTCTTCTTCGCTGAACCCAGGAAGCAGATTCTCTATGTGCTGTATACAATACTTGTAACTTAATTTAAAGGAAACCATTTTAAACATCCCAGAGTTTTATGTACTTGTGGTTTTTTCTTCTCCTCTCTGATCTTATCTAATGTATTTCTAGCTTTCCCTACATGTATCACAGAACCCCAACTAGAGCAAGCAGCAGCACAGTGGCAAGGAAAAGGCAGATTGGTTTCAAACGCACACAACACATCTAATAACATGCAGGTGATGGTTACAACAAAAAGAAACATGAAATAAAGGATAGATGCATCATGGGTCGAAACGTTGCGCAATAACTGTGGGAGATCTTTTTTCAGTGTTCTGGTGTCGACTCTTTATTTCGTAAGGAAAAGGAAGAAACCTTATGAGGAACCAGTCAACCAGACGGCGTGACTACCCTCCTCTTAGTGGACTGGTAATGGGGTGTAATTAAAGGGGCATCTGCAGTTCAAATAATAACAAAGCAGAACCCCCCCCCCCCCAAACACTATTTCGGTAAACTGAGAGAAGGCTGGAGAAATGTAACCCCACTCAAATACATAGACAGAGCTATGGATGCAAGGACTGACCATCATGATATTCAAATTGTTTTTAAAGGGGCAGAGCAGTAAAAAAATATGTATTTGCCTGTTAAAAAAAAAAAAAAGATTTCCACACAGGTTAAAATTACACTCAAATTGTGAAAATGGTCATTCCCTTTTTGTCTAAGAACTGGTTAGAAAACAATTTCCTGGAATTTCTGCCTGTTCAGGTGGGATGGAACTTTGGGCCCACATCATGACCTGATTATAATAGACCAATGACTGTTCATCTGGGTAAAGGGGGTGGGCTCTAGACCGTCCTATCAGCCAATTAGGGCTGTGTATGGAAATATCTTCCAATTTGTTTCCTAACGGCCACACAATCAGACTGAGCATTTCCTGGGTCAAAGGAGACTCAGGGAAATGTTCATAAAATAAACACAGTGATGAATAAATAATACAATTACAAAGACTGCATGGGGGCTTTAACAATCTTTTTTTAGGCTATAGTTGTTTTTTTGCCATTGTTTTATTTCTACGAACAAGAGTGTAGTTTGGGTTCTGTTGGGGTACGACAGTTGAACTATGCTCACAAGGCAATTTATACGTTCTATTCTTCAAGAATCAGTTGGTACACACAGAGTATACCGAACATTAAGAACGCATTTTGCCGTCTGAACAGACTCAATTCGTCGGGGACATGGACTCTACAAGGTGTCGAAAGCGTTCCACAGGGATGCTGGCCCATGTTGTCTCCAATGTTTCCCACAGTTGTGTCAAGTTTGCTGGATGTCCTTTGGGTGGTGGACCATTCTTGATACACTCGGGAAACTGTTGAGCGTGAAAAACCCAGCAGCGTTGCAGTTCTTGACACAAACCGGTACACCTGGCACCTACTACCACACCCCGTTCAAAGGCCCTTAAATCTATTGTCTTGCCCATTCACCGTCTGAATGGCACATATACACAATCCACGTCTCAAGGCTTAAAAATCCTTCTTTAACCTGTCTCCTCCCCTTCATCTACACCAATTGAAGTGGATTTAACAAGTGACATCAATAAGGGGTCATAGCTTTCACCTGGTCAGTCTGTCATGGAAAGAGCAGGTGTTCTTAATGTTTTGTACACTCTGTATATAATTCATTTAAAAGTCCAGAAATGAATGTAGAAATGACAGATTGGCCCTTAATAGGAAGCAGGAACAGAACGTTTTTGTTCCTTGCCGTGTCTGTCATTACACTGCTGTACTACACCCAGATGAATCCTAACCCAGAGATAGATCTGGGGCCCTATTCATTAAAGCACACTGTAGCGAAACCTTTTTCAACAGAAAGGGAAAACGAGCAGTTCTTATTGAGTCCTGATATTCCCTTCCTGTTTTAATCCGTTTTCTTCCGTTTGGTGTGTAATGACGACCACCCTGATCTTCTAAGCTAATTATCGTAGCGCTCTGCTGTTCTCTAGAAAGCCTCAGAATAATGGGCTCACCTCTCTAATAGAGAGTCTTGTGGGTTGCTTGGCCCGGGCCCTTCCTCCCCTCTTTTCCTACTCTCTTCACGGACGCTCCTCTCAAGTGCCTGCAGCTGCCCTCCGTAAGGCGAGCGCTCCCCTCTACACTCTCTGTTTACTTTAATAATCATCGAGGACAATGGCTACTAATGGCTGCGTCTTTGTTTCTGTGCCAGCATCTACCGTCCACAAACGTTTGAACAACGCCATTTGGAAGGAGAAAAAAAAAACACAAGTTCGTTCATTCGAAATTTCAATAACATAAAAATAAAAAAACAGGTTGATAATGTTAGATGAGCATGATAATACAGGAGGCCTTTTATTAATGGTTGATCAATACAGGGATCAATAACACCATGGGGTCTTTTGATTTAATGATTTACTCTTATTGGCCACTCAAGATTCCTTTAGGGCCGATCAAGATCGTTTGCAGCATATGCTCCGTTAGACCAAGCCTGCGCTGCAAGGTGCATAGATATTCATTCATTCGGTTGTGATGGAGTTTTTTTTGTTCTTGTTGTTGTTGTCTTGAACATTTGCACCCAACATATGAATATCCAATGAAGCTGGTCCAATAAGGCCTCCAAAAGGCTTTGTGTTGATTCAGATGACAGATGGACCATTAGGAATGGCAGAACTAGCTATTGGTTTTCATTAAACCAACATCAGAGAGGTAATTTACCTAAATTATTCGGGTTATTATTTTTTTCTTCCATTTTTTTACCCGAACAGGCCTGTTGAACTAGTCTTGTTATTCTCTGTTGGACTAGTCTTGCTATTCTCTGTTGGACTAGTCTTGCTATTCTCTGTTGGACTAGTCTTGTTATTCTCTGTTGGACTGGTCTTGTTATTCTCTGTTGGACTGGTCTTGTTATTCTCTGTTGGACTGGTCTTGTTATTCTCTGTTGGACTGGTCTTGTTATTCTCTGTTGGACTGGTCTTGTTATTCTCTGTTGGACTAGTCTTGTTATTCTCTGTTGGACTAGTCTTGTTATTCTCTGTTGGACTAGTCTTGTTATTCTCTGTTGGACTAGTCTTGTTATTCTCTGTTGGACTAGTCTTGTTATTCTCTGTTGGACTAGTCTTGTTATTCTCTGTTGGACTAGTCTTGTTATTCTCTGTTGGACTGGTCTTGTTATTCTCTGTTGGACTGGTCTTGTTATTCTCTGTTGGACTGGTCTTGTTATTCTCTGTTGGACTGGTCTTGTTATTCTCTGTTGGACTGGTCTTGTTATTCTCTGTTGGACTAGTCTTGTTATTCTCTGTTGGACTAGTCTTGTTATTCTCTGTTGGACTGGTCTTGTTATTCTCTGTTGGACTAGTCTTGTTATTCTCTGTTGGACTAGTCTTGTTATTCTCTGTTGGACTAGTCTTGTTATTCTCTGTTGGACTAGTCTTGTTATTCTCTGTTGGACTAGTCTTGTTATTCTCTGTTGGACTAGTCTGGTTATTCTCTGTTGGACTAGTCTTGTTATTCTCTGTTGGCGAGTCCTCTTTTCTGGGTTTAGGTGAGCTTACCCTGTATTAGCATCTAAGGGGATATTTTAACAGATACAACTTCTTCAGTGTAGGGAATAGAGCTGTACTATACTCCTGTTGTATCTAGTTGAATACAGTACTACTATATTACCATCACTATTCCATGGCTAACAGTATCACACGATGAAGCTGATTGGTCCGTTGTAATGCTTCATACAACAGTATCAAAGCTCAGTTTCAAAACCACTATGTCTTGGTGCAATGGGGCCTCTTCACTGCAGAGCAATGAACAGTTATCAGGTTAGCAGAGGACACAGGCACCACAATGTCCTGCACCTTGATGTCAAATGCATCAGATCCACAAAAATGTCAATTTTTTGGGGCGCATTACAGACGGCTAGGTCGTTACCAATATAATAGGTATCTATCTTTTTCACTGAGAAACGTAGTACCAAATCAAATCTATTTTAAAAAGACAAAAGCCTTTTGTACCAGATATTTCCTCACATGACAGTCCCAACAGTAAACGAAAGCAAATCAGTGGGCTTTTAAAAGCACTTTAGGAAACAAGTGGTTGTAGTCAGGTTCCATCCACACTGTCTGAGCTGAACACGCACATCTGTCACATCAAAACATCAGGAGAAGGGTGAGAACATCCTCATCATCATCTGGCAAGTTGTGATGCCTCTTTACCAGAGAGGGTCCGGGTTGGGGTCAATTCCATTTTCATTCCAGTCAATTCAGAGAGTACACAAAAGATGTGTTTGACAGGTAGCCCAATTCTGATTTAAAAAAAAAAAATCTCTCACTAATTGGTCTTTTGACCAATCAGATCATATTTTGTGAAAATATATTTTGTGAAAATGTCTGATGTGATTGGTCAAAAGACCAATTAGTGGAACAGATATCAGAATTAGGCTGCCTGTCTAAACGACGTCTAAGATTACAATTATTTTCAATGAGGAGAATTTGGAATTTGGTTTACTTTCTAAATTGACTCACCAAACCACAGGCACCGTTACTCACCAAACCACAGGCACCGTTACTCACCAAACCACAGGCACGGTTACTCCTCACCAAACCACAGGCACGGTTACTCCTCACCAAACCACAGGCATGGTTACTCACCAAACCACAGGTACCGTTACTCACCAAACCACAGGTACCGTTACTCACCAAACCACAGGCACGGTTACTCACCAAACCACAGGCATGGTTATTCACCAATACTAAGGTACCGTTAGTCACCAAACCACAGGTACCGTTACTCACCAAACCACAGGCACGGTTACTCACCAAACCACAGGCATGGTTATTCACCAAACCACAGGTACCGTTACTCACCAAACCACAGGTACCGTTACTCACCAAACCACAGGCACCGTTACTCACCAAACTACAGGCACCGTTACTCACCAAACCACAGGCACCGTTACTCACCAAACCACAGGCACCGTTACTCACCAAACCACAGGCACCGTTACTCACCAAACCACAGGCACCGTTACTCACCAAACCACAGGCACGGTTACTCCTCACCAAACCACAGGCACGGTTACTCCTCACCAAACCACAGGCACGGTTACTCCTCACCAAACCACAGGCACGGTTACTCCTCACCAAACCACAGGTACCGTTACTCACCAAACCACAGGTACCGTTACTCACCAAACCACAGGCACGGTTACTCCTCACCAAACCACAGGCATGGTTATTCACCAATACTAAGGTACCGTTAGTCACCAAACCACAGGTACCGTTACTCACCAAACCACAGGCACGGTTATTCACCAAACCACAGGTACCGTTACTCACCAAACCACAGGTACCGTTACTCACCAAACCACAGGCACCGTTACTCACCAAACCACAGGTACCGTTACTCACCAAATCACAGGTACCGTTACTCACCAAACCACAGGCACCGTTACTCACCAAACCACAGGCACCGTTACTCACCAAACCACAGGCACCGTTACTCACCAAACCACAGGCACGGTTACTCCTCACCAAACCACAGGCACGGTTACTCCTCACCAAACCACAGGCACGGTTACTCCTCACCAAACCACAGGCACGGTTACTCCTCACCAAACCACAGGTACCGTTACTCACCAAACCACAGGTACCGTTACTCACCAAACCACAGGCACGGTTACTCCTCACCAAACCACAGGCATGGTTATTCACCAATACTAAGGTACCGTTAGTCACCAAACCACAGGTACCGTTACTCACCAAACCACAGGCACGGTTACTCACCAAACCACAGGCATGGTTATTCACCAAACCACAGGTACCGTTACTCACCAAACCACAGGTACCGTTACTCACCAAACCACAGGCACCGTTACTCACCAAACCACAGGCACCGTTACTCACCAAACCACAGGTACCGTTACTCACCAAACCACAGGTACCGTTACTCACCAAACCACAGGTACCGTTACTCACCAAACCACAGGCACCGTTACTCACCAAACCACAGGCACGGTTACTCCTCACCAAACCACAGGCACGGTTACTCCTCACCAAACCACAGGCACGGTTACTCCTCACCAAACCACAGGCACGGTTACTCCTCACCAAACCACAGGCACGGTTACTCCTCACCAAACCACAGGCACGGTTACTCCTCACCAAACCACAGGCACGGTTACTCCTCACCAAACCACAGGCACGGTTACTCCTCACCAAACCACAGGTACCGTTACTCACCAAACCACAGGTACCGTTACTCACCAAACCACAGGCACGGTTACTCCTCACCAAACCACAGGCATGGTTATTCACCAAACCACAGGTACCGTTACTCACCAAACCACAGGTACCGTTACTCACCAAACCACAGGCACCGTTACTCACCAAACCACAGGCATGGTTATTCACCAAACCACAGGTACCGTTACTCACCAAACCACAGGCACGGTCACTCACCAAACCACAGGCACGGTTACTCACCAAACCACAGGCACGGTCACTCACCAAACCACAGGCACGGTTATTCACCAAACCACAGGCACGGTTACTCACCAAACCACAGGCACGGTTACTCACCAAACCACAGGCACGGTTACTCACCAAACCACAGGCACGGTTACTCACCAAACCACAGGCACGGTTACTCACCAAACCACAGGCACGGTTACTCACCAAACCACAGGCACGGTTACTCACCAAACCACAGGCACGGTTATTCACCAAACCACAGGCATGGTTACTCCTCACCAAACCACAGGCATGGTTACTCCTCACCAAACCACAGGCATGGTTATTCACCAAACCACAGGCATGGTTACTCCTCACCAAACCACAGTTACGGTTACTCACCAGATGCTGTTATACCGAAGCCTTTTCAGCTACCGAAAGTCTCTCCATAAAGAAACACACCTTGAGACACAATCAGACTTATTTCCATCCCAACGCTGTGCCTGCATAAGTAATCACCTGCGTGCATATTCATCAAGAGTTTGTCCGTCCGTCCGTCTCCTTTACAGGCCGTGCGTACAATCACAAAGCAGACACACGCCTGGCTGCATCTGGCCCTATTCTTCCTGCCTCCCTCTGGCTGCCTTTGATACAAGCCTGGACCAAGGCCTTCTATTCTTCCTCCTCCTGCCTCTCAGTCTGTGTATCTCTCTCTGGGTCTATTGTTGTCGTAGCAGAAGATTAATGCCGGCTGTAGAATGAGCCGGAGGCGACGAGGAGAGACCGGAAGAGAGACAGAGGGAGAGATCAGGCTCTGGAACACCTGGCTGAACTGACGTGCCCTCCTTGCATCGCAGCTGGCTGGGGGGGGGGGGGGGGTTAAAGGTCAAACATATTCACCAATCACCACGAAGGGTTTGAGTGGGGAAGACGAGTGTAGATCCCTACAATACCACCTTGAATATTCAGTTTTGTTTTGTTGGTTCACAGCCTGATGTTTATTTATGTCGTCCTCCATCTTGTTCACTTTACACCAGTGGTCACTGTCCATTCTGCTTCTCTCACTACCGATGGTTGCCTATTACTGCTCAGCAAACTGACTGTGGAATGAATCCAGCAATGACAAAGACAGTAGTAGTATTAAATAGTGCCATGAACAAAACACATTTGACTCTATGTACAAACTATGACTTTCTAATCTCCTTAAAGGGGCAATCTGCAGTTGAAACAATAAGTATATTATCTTGTTGCAATACATAAACACAACGCTTATCTTAACCACCAAATTCAAAAGAATCTTGATCGATTGATTCATTGGTTGTTGTTTGGTCGATTGATTCATTGGTTGTTGTTTGGTTGATTGATTCATTGGTTGTTTGGTTGATTGATTCATTGGGTGTTTGGTTGATTGATTCATTGGGTGTTTGGTTGATTGATTCATTGGTTGTTGTTTGGTTGATTGATTCATTGGTTGTTGTTTGGTTGATTGATTCATTGGGTGTTGTTTGGTTGATTGATTCATTGGTTGCTTGGCTGATTGATTGATCTAGTCATGTTCAATCAATTGTGAGTGTATGAGACAGTATTCTGTCAGTCTACTGCTCATGACCTGCTTCCTGAACTCCTCCACAGACCTGCTTCCTGAACTCCTCCACAGACCTGCTTCCTGAACTCCTCCACAGACCTGCTTCCTGAACTCCTCCACAGACCTGCTTCCTGAACTCCTCCACAGACCTGCTTCCCTCTTTATCTAATCCCTGGAACAACTCTACCAGGCCCTCTTTTCGCTCCGTAAGGAAGTCCTACAAGAGAAATACATTGCAGCTCATTATCAGTTAGGGGTCAACCGATTGATGCTTGTGTCGACTGGCCACGCTCCTATCAAGCTCTCCAACTTAGGTTGGAGTAATTAAAACTTGTTTTTCAACCACTCCACATTCCTTGTTAACAAACTGTAGTTTTGGCAAGTCGGTTAGGACATCTACTTTGTGCATGACACAAGTAATTTTTCCAACAATTGTTTACAGACAGATTATTTCACTTATAATTCACTGTATCACAATTCCAGTGGGTCAGAAGTTTACATGCATTAAGTTGAATGTGCCTTTAAACAGCTTGGAAAATTCCAGAAAATTATGTCATGGGTTTAGTAGCTTCTGATAGGCTAATTGACATCATTTGAGTTAATTGGAGGTGTACCTGTGGATGTATTTCAAGGCCTACTTTCAAACTCAGTGCCTCTTTGCTTGACATCATGGGAAAATCAAAAGAAATCAGCCAAGACCTCAGAAAAACAATTGTAGACCTCCACAAGGCTAGTTTATACTTGGGAGCAATTTCCCAACGCCTGAAAATACCACGTTCATCTGTACAAACAATAGTACACAAGTATAAACACCATGGGACCACGCAGCCGTCATACCGCTCCGGAAGGAGATGCGTTCTGTCTCCTAGAGATGAACGTACTTTGGTGCGAAAAGTGCAAATCAATCCCAGAACAACAGCAAAGGACCTTGTGAAGATGCTGGAGGAAACAGGTACAAAAGTATCTATATCCACAGTAAAACGACTCCTATATCGACATAACCGGAAAGGCCGCTCAGCAAGGAAGAAGCCACTGCTCCAAAACTACCATAAAAAAGCCAGACTATAATTTGCAACTGCACATGGGGACAAAGATCGTACTTTTTGGTGAAATGTCCTCTAGTCTGATGAAACAAAAATAGAACTGTTTGGCCATAATGACCATCGTTATGTTTGGAGGAAAAAAGAGGATGCTTGCAAGCCGAAGAACACCATCCCAATCGTGAAGCACTGGAGTGGCAGCATCATGTTGTGGGGGTGCTTTGCTGCAGGAGGTACGGGTGCACTTCACAAAATAGATGGCATCTTGAGGTAGGATAATTATGTGGATATATTGAAGCAACATCTCACGACAGTCAGGAAGTTAAAGCTTGGTCGCAAATGGGTCTTACAAATGGACAATGACTCCAAGCATACTTCCAAAGTTGTGGCAAAATGGCTTAAGGACAACAAAGTCAAGGTATTGGAGTGGCCATCAAGGAGGCCTACAAACCTGACTTAGTTACACCAGCTCTGTCAGGAGGAATGGGCCAAAATTCACCCAACTTAGTGTGGGAAGCTTGTGGAAGGTTTGACGTTTGACCCAAGTTTAAATTGTTTAACTTCTCTAGGATAGGGGGCAGCATTTTCACGTTTGGATGAAAAGCATACCCAAATTCAACTGCCAGCTACTCCTCCCCAGAAGATAAGATATGCATATTGTTAGTAGATTTGGCTAGAAAACACTCTGAAGTTTCTCAAACTGTTTGAATAATGTCTGTGAGTATAACAGAACTTATTTAGCAGGCAAAACCCCGAGGACAAACCATTCAGATAATTCTTTTTGAGGTCACTCTCTTTTCAATGAGTTTCCATTGGGAATACAGATTTCTAATTGATCTTCTTGCAGTTCCTACCGCTTCCACTGGATGTCAACAGTCTTTAGAAATTGGTTGAGGGTTTTTCCTTTGTGTAATGAAGAAGTACGGCCATTTTGAACAAGGGTCACTGGAAGTGTCCTGTTAGTTAGAGGCGCGTGACCAGAAAGCTTGCTACAGTTTGTTTTAATCCCGTATAGAACACAGATCATCCCTTCTTCAATTTTATCGAATATTTATGTTAAAAAATACCTAAAGTTGTATTACAAAAGTAGTTTGAAATGTTTTGGCAAAGTTTACAGGTAACTTTTGAGATATTTTGTAGTCACGTTTCACAAGTTGGAACCGGTGTTTTTCTGGATCAAACGCGCCAAATAAATTGACATTTTGGATATATATCGACGGAATTAATCGAACAAAAGGACCATTTGTGATGTTTATGGGACATATTGGAGTGCCAACAACAGAAGCTCGTCAAAGGTAAAGCATGAATTATATTTTTATTTCTGCGTTTTGTGTCGCGCCTGCAGGGTTGAAATATGCTTCCCTTTCTTTGTTTACTATGGTGTTAACTCAGACAATAGCATCGTTTGCTTTCGCCGAAAAAGCCTACTTGAATTCTGACATGTTGGCTGGATTCACAACCAGTGTAGCTTTAATTTGGTGTGTCTTTCATGTGTGATTTAATGAAAGTTTGATTTTTATAGTAATTTATTTGAATTTGGCGCTCTGCATTTTCTCTGTCTTTTGGCCAAGTGAAACAGTAGCGTCCCGCCTAAACTCAGATTTTTGGATATAAATATGAACTTTACCAAAGAAAACATACATGTATTGTGTAACATGAAGTCCTATGAGTGTCATCTGATGAAGATCATCAACGGTTAGTGATTCATTTTATCTCTATTTCTGCTTTTTGTTACTCCTCTCTTTGACTGGAAAAATGGCTGTGTTTTTCTGTGGCTATGTACTGACCTAACATAATCGCAAGGTGTGCTTTCGCCGTAAATCCTTTTTGAAATCAGACATGTTGGCTGGATTCACAACAAGTGTAGCTTTAATTTGGTGTGTCTTTCATGTGTGATTTAATGAAAGTTAGATTTTTATAGTAATTTATTTGAATTTGGCGCTCTGCATTTTTACTGTCTTTTGGCCAAGTGGGACGTTAGCGTCCCACATATCCCAGAGAAGTTAAGGCAATGCTACCAAATACTAATTGAGTGTATGTAAACTTCTGACCCACTGGGAATGTGATGAAAGAAATAAAAGCTGAAATAAATCATTCTCTCTACTATTATTCTGACATTTCACATTCACACTTTAAAATAAAGTGGTGATCCTAACGGACCTAAGACAGGGAATTTTTACTAGGATTAATTGTCAGGAATTATGAAAAACTGAGTTTAAATGTATTTGGCTAAGGTGTATGTAAACTTCCGACTTCAACTGTACATATTACCTTAATTACCTCGACTAACCTGTACCCCCTCACATTGACTCTACCGGTACCCCCTGTATATAGCCTCGTTACTGTTATTTTATTGTTTCTCTATAATTATTTTTTATTCTTTTTTCTTTGTATTTTTCCTTCTTTTTTTCCTTCAATTTATTTAGTAAATATTTTCTTAATACTTATTTTTATTAAAATTGCGTTGTTGGTTAAGGGCTTGTAAGTAAGCATTTCACTGTAAGTTCTACACCTGTTGTATTCGGCGCATGTGACAAATACAATGTGATTTGATTTGATCATGAATGGATGTGTTCATGTCACGTTACAAGGTAATACATTTTTACATGTTTTTACTATAAAACCCACACTAAAACCGCTAAGCAGTCATATTTAAAGTCAAACCCCGCTCCGTCCTTGACTTTTCTTAACTAAGTCTATAAAACACACTGTCGTTGTTAGAATCTTAATATCACAAACAGAACATGTGTTATAACCAGTTTTAGGAGGGCATGTCATTTTTTGAATGGTTTTCCCTTTTGTTCGGTTCAAACCAAGTTTATTCAGCCCACTGGGTGATTTCGCTGCAGACACAACATACAAGTCACACAAGCACATATTTACACCTTCTGACTAGGAGCCCTTGTCCTTGTATGACTAAGATAAACACTCCTCTGTTGCTGGGCAGAAACACAGTTTGTTCCTCCTACTGGTATTGTCATGGCCCTGCCGAAGTCTAGAATATTCATAGGCGTGGAAGTGTGTGTGAGATAGGACGGTAGTTAAATGGTCTTCGGGGTGGGCCCCTCTGCCCCCCCTCCACCTTCCCAGATGTGAGAGAGGACGGTAGTTAAATGGTCTTCGGGGTGGGCCCCTCTGCCCCCCCCTCCACCTTCCCAGATGTGAGAGAGGACGGTAGTTAAATGGTCTTCGGGGTGGGCCCCTCTGCCCCCCCCTCCACCTTCCCAGATGTGAGATAGGACGGTAGTTAAATGGTCTTCGGGGTGGGCCCCTCTGCCCCCCCCTCCACCTTCCCAGATGTGAGATAGGACGCTAGTTAAATGGTCTTCGGGGTGGGCCCCTCTGCCCCCCCCTCCACCTTCCCAGATGTGAGATAGGACGGTAGTTAAATGGTCTTTGGGGTGGGCCCCTCTGCCCCCCCCCTCCACCTTCCCAGATGTGAGAGAGGACGGTAGTTAAATGGTCTTCGGGGTGGGCCCCTCTGCCCCCCCCTCCACCCTCCCAGATGTGAGATAGGACGGTAGTTAAATGGTCTTCGGGGTGGGCCCCTCTGCCCCCCCCTCCACCCTCCCAGATGTGAGATAGGACGGTAGTTAAATGGTCTTCGGGGTGGGCCCCTCTGCCCCCCCCTCCACCCTCCCAGATGTGAGATAGGACGGTAGTTAAATGGTCTTCGGGGTGGGCCCCTCTGCCCCCCCCTCCACCTTCCCAGATGTGAGAGAGGACGGTAGTTAAATGGTCTTGGGGGTGGGCCCCTCTGCCCCCCCCTCCACCTTCCCAGATGTGAGAGAGGACGGTAGTTAAATGGTCTTGGGGGTGGGCCCCTCTGCCCCCCGCCCCCACCCTCCCAGATGTTTATTTTCTCTTCAACTATTGACCTGATCTCAATTTGAGTTCCACATCTCTCCTTGTCCTGATTTCTCAGCAACCGGCCTGCCTTATCAGGAACTGAAACTAGACTTTTCCTCCTTAGAAATATTAATATTCAGCAATAACATTTTTGAACAGAATATGACCTTTCTGTACTTCCCCTTGTCTCACTCAGTAACTTTCCACACATCAAGTTCCTATTCACCCTTCATTGACCCCCAAAAATATACAATTTATTATACATGTAAAGTAATCAATAAGTTATAGTACAGTAACTTGAATAAGTATATTTCAAGCCAGAATCCAACACTTTTAAGACGATTCTTTAGGTATCGACTGCATACATGTGCTCCAATACGATATAGGAACAATATGTTTTAGTTTGAAACGATTCAGTGCGATTCAGTTTTATTAGGGAATCGATGCAATTCGGTTTGATTAGGGAATCGATGCAATTCGGTTTGATTAGGGAATCGATGCGATTCGGTTTGATTAGGGAATCGATGCAATTCGGTTTGATTAGGGAATCGATGCGATTCGGTTTGATTAGGGAATCGATGCGATTCGGTTTGATTAGGGAATCGATGCGATTCGGTTTGATTAGGGAATCGATGCGATTCGGTTTGATTAGGGAATCGATGCGATTCGGTTTGATTAGGGAATCGATGCAATTCGGTTTGATTAGGGAATCGATGCGATTAGGTTCGATGCAATACAATTCAATGCACTAACATTTGTAGCATAAACACATCATTTTCGATTCTCAATTAAAATCTGCTGTTGATGGAGCTCATGAGCTGGATCTGTCTGAGCTGGATCTCTCTGAGCTGGGCCTCTCTGAGCTGGATCTCTCTGAGCTGGATCTCTCTGAGCTGGGCCTCTCTGAGCTGGATCTCTCTGAGCTGGGCCTCTCTGAGCTGGATCTCTCTGAGCTGGATCTCTCTGAGCTGGATCTCTCTGAGCTGGTTCTCTGAGCTGGGCCTCTCTGAGCTGGGCCTCTCTGAGCTGGGCCTCTCTGAGCTGGATCTCTCTGAGCTGGGCCTCTCTGAGCTGGGCCTCTCTGAGCTGGGCCTCTCTGAGCTGGATCTGTCTGAGCTGGACCTTTCTGAGCTGGGCCTCTCTGAGCTGGATCTGTCTGAGCTGGATCTCTCTGAGCTGGGCCTGTCTGAGCTGGATCTCTCTGAGCTGGACCTCTCTGAGCTGGGCCTCTCTGAGCTGGGCCTCTCTGAGCTGGGTCTGTCTGAGCTGGATCTGTCTGAGCTGGGCCTCTCTGAGCTGGATCTCTCTGAGCTGACTTGTGTGTGTGTAAATGATGTATGTCTATGGTGTATGTACTATGTATCCACCCGATCTGAGTCATAAGGGAGACTAGACATCAACCACCCCACTACCATGTGATGATGGCTGCCGTCTTATCGGCTCTTAACCAACCATGCTATTTTGTTAGTTTTTTCACGTTGTTCGTAATATGTTTTGTACATAATGTTGCTGCTACTGTCTCTTATGACCCGAAAAGAGCTTCTGGACATCAGAACTGCGATTGCTCACCTCAAACTGGACAAAGAGTTCTTCTTCAATGAGTCGGACGGGAGGGATATAATACAGACCCCCGACCAGGCCCAGATCCCCGTTATTCACTGGAGAAGGAAACTGAGATTTCGCGGAAAGAGATCATGGTGCCTTGCGAGGATCAGGCGACGAGTGACAAATCTGCCCTTGCCTTCCGTCCTGCTCGCTAACATTCAATCGCTGGAAAATAAATGGGACGAACTGAAAGCACATTTATCCTACCAACGGGACATTAAAAACTGTAATATCTTATGTTTCACCGAGTCGAGGCTGAACGACAACATTAAGACAATACGGCTGGCGGGTTTTACACTGTATCGGCAGGATAGAACAGCAGCCTCTGGTAAGACACGGGGCGGGGGCCTATGCATTTATGTTAACAACAGCTGGTGCACGATAGCTAAGGAAGTCTCAAGGTTTTGCTCGCCTGAGGTAGAGTATCTCATGATAAGCTGTAGACCACACTATTTACCAAGAGAGTTTTCATCTATATTTTCCGTAGCTGTCTACATACCACCACAGACCGATGCTGGCACTAAAACCGCACTCAATGAGCTGTATTCCGCCATAAGCAAACAGGAAAACGCTCATCCAGAGGCGGCCCTCCTAGTGGCCGGGGACTTTAATGCAGGGAAACTTTAATCAGTTTTACCTAATTTCCTCTGCATGTTAAATGTGCAACCAGAGGGGAACCAACTCTAGACCCCCTGTACTCCAGACACAGAGTACAAAGCTCTCACTCACCCTCCATTTGGCAAATCTGACAATAATTATATCCTCCTGATTCCTGCTTACAAGCAAAAATGAAAGCAGGAAGCACTGCCTGGTATGGCAACTGCTCGGCCTCCGACCGCAAGGCACTACAGTGGGTAGTGAGTACGGCCCAGTACATCCCCGAGGCCAAGCTTCCTGCCATCCAGGACCTCTATACCAGGAGTTGTCAGAGAAAGGCCCTAAAAATGGTCAAAGACTCCAGCCACCCTAGTCATAGACTGTTTTCTCTGCTACCGCACGGCATCGGTACCGGAGCGCCAAGTCTAGGTCCAAGAGGCTCCTAAATAGCTTCTACCCCCAAGCCATAAGACTTCTGAACAGCTGATCAAATGGCTACCCAGACTATTTGCACCCCCCACCTGTATATAGCACCACTATTGTTATTTACTGCTGCTCTTTAATCATTTGTTATTCTTTCTTTTTTTTGTATTTTCTTAAAACTGCATTGTTGGTTAAGAGCTTGTAAGTAAACATTTCACCTGTTATATTTGGCGCATGTGATAAATACGATTTGATTTGATTAAAGCAAAGGAGACTAGACATCTACCACCCCTCTACCACTATCAGATTAGAGTCATAAGGGAGACTAGACATCTACCACCCCACTATCAGATTAGAGACATAAAGGAGACTAGACATCTACCACCCCACTACCACTATCAGATTAGAGCCATAAGGGAGACTAGACATCTACCACCCCACTATCAGATTAGAGCCATAAGGGAGACTAGACATCTACCACCCCTCTACCACTATCAGATTAGAGCCATAAGGGAGACTAGACATCTACCACCCCACTACCACTACCAGATTAGAGCCATAAGGGAGACTAGACATCTACCACCCCACTACCACTATCAGATTAGAGCCATAAGGGAGACTAGACATCTACCACCCCTCTACCACTATCAGATTAGAGCCATAAGGGAGACTAGACATCTACCACTATCAGATTAGAGCCATAAGGGAGACTAGACATCTACCACCCCTCTACCACTATCAGATTAGAGTCATAAGGGAGACTAGACATCTACCACCCCACTATCAGATTAGAGCCATAAGGGAGACTAGACATCTACCACCCCACTATCAGATTAGAGCCATAAGGGAGACTAGACATCTACCACCCCACTACCACTATCAGATTAGAGCCATAAGGGAGACTAGACATCTACCACCCCACTACCACTATCAGATTAGAGTCATAAAGGAGACTAGACATCTACCACCCCACTATCAGATTAGAGCCATAAGGGAGACTAGACATCTACCACCCCACTACCACTATCAGATTAGAGCTATAAGGGAGACTAGACATCTACCACCCCACTACCACTATCAGATTAGAGCCAAAAGGGAGACTAGACATCTACCACCCCACTATCAGATTAGAGCCATAAAGGAGACTAGACATCTACCACCCCACTATCAGATTAGAGCCACAAGGGAGACTAGACATCTACCACCCCTCTACCACTATCAGATTAGAGCCATAAGGGAGACTAGACATCTACCACTATCAGATTAGAGCCATAAGGGAGACTAGACATCTACCACCCCACTACCACTATCAGATTAGAGCCATAAGGGAGACTAGACATCTACCACCCCACTATCAGATTAGAGCCATAAAGGAGACTAGACATCTACCACCCCACTACCACTATCAGATTAGAGCCATAAGGGAGACTAGACATCTACCACCCCTCTACCACTATCAGATTAGAGCCATAAGGGAGACTAGACATCTACCACCCCACTACCACTATCAGATTAGAGACATAAGGGAGACTAGACATCTACCACTATCAGATTAGAGCCATAAGGGAGACTAGACATCTACCACCCCACTACCACTATCAGATTAGAGTCATAAAGGAGACTAGACATCTACCACCCCACTATCAGATTAGAGCCATAAGGGAGACTAGACATCTACCACCCCACTATCAGATTAGAGCCATAAGGGAGACTAGACATCTACCACCCCACTACCACTATCAGATTAGAGCCATAATGGAGACTAGACATCTACCACCCCACTATCAGATTAGAGCCATAAGGGAGACTAGACATCTACCACCCCACTACCACTATCAGATTAGAGCCATAAGGGAGACTAGACATCTACCACCCCACTATCAGATTAGAGCCATAAAGGAGACTAGACATCTACCACCCCACTATCAGATTAGAGCCATAAGGGAGACTAGACATCTACCACCCCACTATCAGATTAGAGCCATAAGGGAGACTAGACATCTACCACCCCACTACCACTATCAGATTAGAGCCATAATGGAGACTAGACATCTACCACCCCACTACCACTATCAGATTAGAGCCATAAGGGAGACTAGACATCTACCACCCCTCTACCACTGTCAGATTAGAGCCATAAGGGAGACTAGACATCTACCACCCCACTATCATATTAGAGCCATAAGGGAGACTAGACATCTACCACCCCTCTACCAGTATCAGATTAGAGCCATAAGGGAGATTAGACATCTACCACCCCACTACCACTATCAGATTAGAGCCATAAGGGAGACTAGACATCTACCACCCCACTACCACTATCAGATTAGAGCCATAAGGGAGACTAGACATCTACCACCCCTCTACCACTATCAGATTAGAGCCATAAGGGAGACTAGACATCTACCACCCCAATATCAGATTAGAGCCATAAGGGAGACTAGACATCTACCACCCCTCTACCACTATCAGATTAGAGCCATAAGGGAGACTAGACATCTACCACTATCAGATTAGAGCCATAAGGGAGACTAGACATCTACCACCCCACTACCACTATCAGATTAGAGTCATAAAGGAGACTAGACATCTACCACTATCAGATTAGAGCCATAAGGGAGACTAGACATCTACCACCCCACTATCAGATTAGAGCCATAAAGGAGACTAGACATCTACCACCCCACTATCAGATTAGAGCCATAAGGGAGACTAGACATCTACCACCCACTACCACTATCAGATTAGAGCCATAAGGGAGACTAGACATCTACCACCCCACTACCACTATCAGATTAGAGCCATAAGGGAGACTAGACATCTACCACCCCACTACCACTATCAGATTAGAGCCATAAGGAGACTAGACATCTACCACCCCACTATCAGATTAGAGCCATAAGGGAGACTAGACATCTACCACCCCCTACCACTATCAGATTAGAGCCATAAGGGAGACTAGACATCTACCACCCCACTACCACTATCAGATTAGAGCCATAAGGGAGACTAGACATCTACCACCCCTACCACTATCAGATTAGAGCCATAAGGGAGACTAGACATCTACCACCCCACTACCACTATCAGATTAGAGCCATAAGGGAGACTAGACATCTACCACCCCACTACCACTATCAGATTAGAGCCATAAGGGAGACTAGACATCTACCACCCCACTATCAGATTAGAGCCATAAGGGAGACTAGACATCTACCACCCCACTACCACTATCAGATTAGAGCCATAAAGGAGACTAGACATCTACCACCCCTCTACCACTATCAGATTAGAGCCACAAGGGAGACTAGACATCTACCACCCCTCTACCACTATCAGATTAGAGCCACAAGGGAGACTAGACATCTACCACCCCTCTACCACTATCAGATTAGAGCCATAAGGGAGACTAGACATCTACCACCCCACTACCACTATCAGATTAGAGCCATAAGGGAGACTAGACATCTACCACCCCACTATCAGATTAGAGCCATAAAGGAGACTAGACATCTACCACCCCACTATCAGATTAGAGCCACAAGGGAGACTAGACATATACCACCCCACTACCACTATCAGATTAGAGCCATAAGGGAGACTAGACATCTACCACCCCTCTACCACTGTCAGATTAGAGCCATAAGGGAGACTAGACATCTACCACCCCACTATCATATTAGAGCCATAAGGGAGACTAGACATCTACCACCCCTCTACCAGTATCAGATTAGAGCCATAAGGGAGACTAGACATCTACCACCCCACTACCACTATCAGATTAGAGCCATAAGGGAGACTAGACATCTACCACCCCTCTACCACTATCAGATTAGAGCCATAAGGGAGACTAGACATCTACCACCCCACTACCACTATCAGATTAGAGCCATAAGGGAGACTAGACATCTACCACCCCTCTACCACTATCAGATTAGAGCCATAAGGGAGACTAGACATCTACCACCCCACTACCACTATCAGATTAGAGTCATAAAGGAGACTAGACATCCACTACCACTATCAGATTAGAGCCATAAGGGAGCCTAGACATCTACCACCCCACTATCAGATTAGAGCCATAAGGAGACTAGACATCTACCACCCCACTATCAGATTAGAGCCATAAGGGAGACTAGACATCTACCACCCCACTACCACTATCAGATTAGAGCCATAAGGGAGACTAGACATCTACCACCCCACTACCACTATCAGATTAGAGCCATAAGGGAGACTAGACATCTACCACCCCACTACCACTATCAGATTAGAGTCATAAAGGAGACTAGACATCTACCACCCCACTACCACTATCAGATTAGAGCCACAAGGGAGACTAGACATCTACCACCCCCTCTACCACTATCAGATTAGAGCCATAAGGGAGACTAGACATCTACCACCCCACTACCACTATCAGATTAGAGCCATAAGGGAGACTAGACATCTACCACCCCACTATCAGATTAGAGCCATAAAGGAGACTAGACATCTACCACCCCACTATCAGATTAGAGCCATAAGGGAGACTAGACATCTACCACCCCTCTACCACTATCAGATTAGAGCCACAAGGGAGACTAGACATCTACAACCCCACTACCACTATCAGATTAGAGCCATAAGGGACACTAGACAATTACCACCCCATCTACCACTATCAGATTAGAGCCATAAGGGAGACAAGACATCTACCACCCCACTACCACTATCAGATTAGAGTCATAAAGGAGACTAGACATCTACCACCCCACTATCAGATTAGAGCCATAAGGGAGACTAGACATCTACCACCCCACTACCACTATCAGATTAGAGCCATAAGGGAGACTAGACATCTACCACCCCACTACCACTATCAGATTAGAGCCATAAGGGAGACTAGACATCTACCACCCCACTACCACTATCAGATTAGAGCCATAAGGGAGACTAGACATCTACCACCCCACTACCACTATCAGATTAGAGCCATAAGGGAGACTAGACATCTACCACCCCACTACCACTATCAGATTAGAGCCATAAGGGAGACTAGACATCTACCACCCCACTACCACTATCAGATTAGAGCCATAATGGAGACTAGACATCTACCACCCCACTACCACTATCAGATTAGAGCCATAAGGGAGACTAGACATCTACCACCCCACTACCACTATCAGATTAGAGCCATAAGGGAGACTAGACATCTACCACCCCACTACCACTATCAGATTAGAGCCATAAGGGAGACTAGACATCTACCACCCCATCTACCACTATCAGATTAGAGCCATAAGGGAGACTAGACATCTACCACCCCACTACCACTATCAGATTAGAGCCATAAGGGAGACTAGACATCTACCACCCCACTACCACTATCAGATTAGAGCCATAAGGGAGACTAGACATCTACCACCCCACTACCACTATCAGATTAGAGCCATAAGGGAGACTAGACATCTACCACCCCACTACCACTATCAGATTAGAGCCATAAGGGAGACTAGACATCTACCACCCCACTACCACTATCAGATTAGAGCCATAAGGGAGACTAGACATCTACCACCCCAATATCAGATTAGAGCCATAAGGGAGACTAGACATCTACCACCCCACTACCACTATCAGATTAGAGCCATAAGGGAGACTAGACATCTACCACCCCATCTACCACTCTCAGATTAGAGCCATAAGGGAGACTAGACATCTACCACCCCACTATCAGATTAGAGCCATAAAGGAGACTAGACATCTACCACCCCACTATCAGATTAGAGCCATAAGGGAGACTAGACATCTACCACCCCACTACCACTATCAGATTAGAGCCATAAGGGAGACTAGACATCTACCACCCCACTACCACTATCAGATTAGAGCCATAAGGGAGACTAGACATCTACCACCCCACTACCACTATCAGATTAGAGCCATAA